>NC_081172.1:21412897-21424101 GCF_012432095.1 Onychostoma macrolepis | reverse complement strand
CATAAGCCATCTATGCAAATCTAAAATTTCAATAAGATCTTTTAAGACATGTCTAGGGGTCTTGTGGAGACGAAGATCTAAGATCTCTTGTCTTGCTGCTGTAAACAAATCTTGTGCATATGTTCTACAGGCTAAATCACGCTCGATGGTACGGGTCTGATTGAAAATTGTATGGCTGATCGTGAGAAGCGCCTGCGCTTCAGATCTGACCGCTTTGATAATATTTTCATTGCTATTAGTGATATGCTGGAAACCAGTGGCCATCTGATTTGCCAACCATGTTGAGAATTGAGATTGTCCAGTAATTTTATAAGTATTTGCTATGGAATTGGCTGAGCCAAAAAGACCTGCTATATTTCCAAATAAATCTCGTTTGGTGCGGGCAGACTGTACTTGGACTGCAAGTCTGGTCTTATAATCAGAAATTAAATCATCAATGCGTGACTGTAGCCATGTATAGGTGTTGTCATTAGAATTACAATGTTGTACATAAGCAGACACTATATTAGAGATATTATATGTCACATGTGTTATTACAAGATTAACATCATGAAGTAAGGTCTTGTTAATGTTTCCTTTGATTAAGCCACCAGCCGGTGGAGGATGCAATTTTTGACACACTGTGGGTTTACTGTATCCACAAGTAGTTAGGTTAAAACAATGATGTATAGTCCATGTACAGTTAAGAGGGCTTGTGAACTCGTTCATACTTGTTTCACATTTTCCCACACAATATGTACCTTCCTTTCGACTTGTCCAAACAAATGTTTTTAATTTATTCTCAATTAATGGTTGTGTTAAATTGAAAATGGTTTCTGTAAATTTTAGGTGTGTGTGGTTATGTGTTATTGAATGTCTGCACCAATATGTTGCTGGTTCTAGATCTTTTGTGGAGTAACATATTTTAGGATCTATACCATTGTTATTATTTTCATGCATGGTGTATATTTCTAGATCTGGATATTCCTTTTTTTGGAACCAACCAGTAATGTTATGGAGAAAATGTGGTGCACCTGTGTGTCCTGTAATGCTGCTGTCTGGGAGATGGGTAGACCCTGTTTTACAGCAAATTTTTGTTGCACAATTTGGTTCCGGTACTAATCCGGGAGGCCATGTGACTACGTCTTTGTATGTAATCGCTGTGTATGTTGTGGATGGCCCTTAATGTACTTCCATACCCATCCCCGCATCCTAGGGTGTGTGTAAGGGTGATTTGTTGTCCCAGTTCGATGCAGGCGGGTCCAGACACTGTCCTGGCATCCGGCCTCCATGGAATTGCAGTGACTGTCCTGAAAAGGAAAAGATCATAGTTTAATTCAATGAACCTTTAAATCGTTTGCATTGGGACATGTGGTACCATCTTAATTTTCCTTTAATGGTCACAGCCACGCAACTGTTGCAAACAGCTTTGATTTCATAGGGTCCATGCCATCTAGGTGAAAACGCATTTTGTTTCACAAAACACGCACCATCACATTGTCTCCTTCTGAAAATTTTGTTTCAGAGATTGGGTTGAACTGTGCATCATTCATTGCATCAGACTGCAGTTGCTTTAGTGTAGCCTGTCTGTATAACACCTTCAATCTTTCTTGCAGGTGCATCAACACAGTCTGCTGAGTTGCGAGCATGAGAGGCCCCAAATCTGCAGGAGAGATTTCTGGATCAATGGGTAACTTCATCACCCTTCCAGTCATAAGTTCGTATGGGCTAATACCCGTGGCTTTTGATGGGGTTGCTCGTAATACAGTTAGGACTGTGGGCAGAGCATCACTCCACTTATTCTGGTGTTGCGTTATTTGCTTGGTGATATTTTCTTTGATGGTGCGGTTAACATGTTCAACAATTCCTGAGCTCTGTGGCCTATATGAAATATGAAACCTTTGCTTGATGTTCAATATTTTGCACATGTTTTGCATGACTTGTCCGGTAAAATGAGTTCCTTGATTGGATTCGATCTGAATTGGTGCCCCCAGAGAGGAATGATTTGATTCGCTAATATTCGTGCCACTGTGTTGGCCGTATTGTTACGAGTGGGAATTGCCTCGACCCATTTTGAGAATTTATCAATTATAACGAGGCAATAGCGATACCCGCCTTTTGCACTGGGTAGTGGGCCAATGAAATCCAACTGTATGGACTCCCAGGGTCCTTTAGGTGGTTCTGGCCTGCGCAAATTTGTTCGGCCTAATTTTCCCTGGTTAACAGTGGCACACACTAGACAGGTACTGCACCATCTCTCTGTGTCTGCTGTCATTCCTGGCCACCAAAATAATCTCTGTATTAGTTGCAAAGTTTTTGCTGCAGACATGTGAGAGTAATCATGATATAATTTGATTATTGGTTTTTGGAGGGCCTCTGGTACAACAAATTTGTCATCTCTGAGTACTATGCCTTCAGCGACTTTGATCGTTTGATCCTGTTTTAAGTGTGGTGCAAGCTCCCCCTCAGAGATCCACAACTCTTTCTGGTATTGTTTTAGGTCAATGGGTGCAGCCTGGATCGCACTCACTGTAGCAGTCAGTGATTTATTGTCCTGCCAGTTATCGCCTTTCACCGCTGCTAATTTGGCTAACTGATCGACGAGATTGTTGTTTTGTTCATGCACATCAGGATTCTTGTGGATGTGTGCACGTATTTTGATAACGGAAATGGGGGTGTCTCGTGCTTGAATTGCTTTCCAAATTGCAATTATAGTGTTGTAATGTTTTACAGGTGTTCCAGTGGAGGTGAGAAACTTTCGCATTTGCCATTGAGCCATAAAGTCAGTCACTACCCCAAATGCATAACGGCTATCTGTGTATACACAGAGCGGTTCAGGGTGTGCTTTAATGGCTTCTAATAATGCAACAAGTTCAGCTTCTTGCGCGGACATGTTTGGTGGTAATTTAAATAATAATTGTTGTCTGGCGTCTGAATCGGAAAGATGAGGGGCCCACACTGCACAACCAGTGAAGAAATTGCCATTTTGACAGAATCGGGAACCATCAATGTAAACAGGCACTTGGCCTGGCAATGGCTGATCACATACGAGGCTTTGTGCCTCCGGTTCAGGCTGGCAAGTGTGTGGGTGCCCCTCAATATCCCCGAGCAGATGCGGCAAGATTCGAGTGTTTTTTATTGTGATCTCGCGCGCTTGAATGTCTGTTAACCATCTCGCTAGTCTTTGGGAAGAAACTCCTTTTATTCGGCCCTGCAACAGCATTCGTACTGGCGTGTGCATTGTGTGGACAACAATAGATTGGAATCCAACAATGGGTTCTGTCACTGTTATCATCCAATGCACCGCCAGCATATGCTGTGTACAGGGGTCGAAACCTTGTTCAACCAGAGATTTTTTACGACTGTAATATGCAATTGGGTGCAACTTCCCCCCATATTCCTGAGCTAAGACTCCACTTAGTGTAATTTCGTGAGGGTCAACCTGAATATGGAAAGGTTTTGACGGGTTGGGCAAGCCAAGGGCAGGCGCGGAGCAGAGGCGTTGTTTCAAATTAGAAAAGGCCTTTTCGTGTTCATCTGCCCATTTAAGGATATCATTTGGCTTTGTTTTTCCTTTTAGAAGCGAGTACAAAGGTGCTGCTGTATTTGCAAAATCAGGGATAAAATCGCGCAGATAATTTGCTGTGCCCAGTACTTTTTGCAACGCATTTAACGTGTGAGGTCGGGGCAGCTCGGAAATGCATTTTCTCCTATCATCTGTCAATGCTCGGTAACTTTGAGTGAGTGTATACCCTAAGTAGTGTACTTCGTTTTGTGCAATCTGGGCTTTTTCTTTGTTCATTTTAAAGTCTGCTTTACCTAGCGTCTGTAGCACTTTGTCAACCAGCTGCAAGTGGTTCTCAGGTAATCCTTCTGTGGCTACCAAAATATCATCTACGTAGTGAACTACTTCGCCGGTCCCTAATAAGGGACTGAGAACATCTGCCACGGCCCTATGAAAAATGGCTGGGCTATTATGAAGGCCCTGTGGCATTCGTTCCCACGTATACTGTAATTGATTAACAGTGAAGGCTAATTTCCATTGGTCCTCTCGTTTAACCTTAAGGGACCAAAATCCATTCTTAATGTCAAGAACTGTGAACCACGAAGCATTGGTTGAAACTTGTGACAGAATAGTTGCTGGGTTTGCCACTATAGGTGTTGCTTTAGGCAAAACTTTGTTTAGACGCTGGTAATCAATACATAAACGCCATTTACCATTCGGTTTTGGTACTGGTAAACACAGAGAATTGGTGGTTGAACAACATCGCCGAACTACGCCCCTCTTCTCAAGCTGTTGGACTATCTCATGAACAGCAGCCTCGGCCTCTGGCTTGATGCGGTACTGCCTTTGCGGGGGAGGTGGCTCCCCATCAATGCAAACTTCAAAGTCAACAAGGCCACAGTCGTGTTCATGATCAGCCCAAACATCGCTATGTTTATTGATGAGAAGTTGAATCGGGTCTGTATTGGATATGGACATGATACTGGCAGTATTTTGTAATGTGCCTTTCTTTATTGTTTTGCTTGATTGTAATTCAATTTGTTTTTCAAAACAGTGAATTATGAAGCCATGCTTTTGCATGATGTCCATTCCCAATACAGTACCCTCACTGTTATCTGGTAAATACCAGAATGGCTCTTTTAGCACTACCACGCCTAAATCAAGCTGAACTGGTTTTGTTTGGGTTGCTGTCATTATTGAGTCGCCTATACCTTTGATCCTAATTGTTTTTGTGCTCAAGGGTAATGGAATGTTTGTACATGAGCATGCGGCACCAGTATCAATAAGGATGTTAACTAACCGCCTCAAGGTTAGCTCTTATTTTGATTCGATTGCCGCTTGTGATAATGCTTCCTATAGCAATGGAGGCCACGCACCCCTATTGAGGGTTACTGTATTTTGCTAATAGGTTAGCAAGGTCTGCTTGCAGGTTTTTGTACGGGCTATCTGGATTCTGAGTCTGTTCCTCAATTTGTTTAGCATTGTCTCCTGAATCATTACTCTTTATGACTAATTCTCCCAAACGTTTAAGGATCTCAGTGTCATTTGTAGAGTTAGATTTTGGGCTTTTAGTCTGAAACAATTTTGAATAATATGGCCAGCTTTTTGCAATAAAAGCATCGAAGTTGAGACTGTGGTTTTGGTTCAGGGTTTTTAACACCTTTCCCTTCTGCTAACCATTGTGTTGTTGCAACGGAGCGAGTTTTGGTTTGTTTAAGTCTTGCTTCTATTTTGGAAGCCCAATCCACCAGTGACCTGTAGGTATTTTCAGATGGATCGGCTCCATGTATTAGCGCCTGCTGTATATGGGGACCAGCATTATTTTTCAGGAGTTGCAGTAAAACTTCCTGATCGCGCTGTGCGTCTTCTAACCCTGAATGTTCCTTGTATGTCACCCATAATCGCTCTGCATAGACTTCAAATGGCTCTTTGTTAGCCTGTTTTATTTCTAGAATTCTGTTCCACTCAGCATGTGTTGGTCCCTTTAATTCTAATAGAGTTTCTTTCAGTCTTTCATAGACATCAGTATCTCTTTCACCTTCCTACTTAGTTACAATTTCTCCAGATCTTAACTCGTTAGGCATTTTTGGTTTGAACTCATCTGGAATAGTGAGGAGAGCTATTTGCCAGACATCCCTAGCCTCTAAGTTGTATACTGATGCCTGTAACATTAAGTTATCCCAGTAGGGTTGGAAAGGGCCTTTCCTTGGCATCATGCCCACTACTTCTTTGTGTTTACTGCATTCTTCGCAAGTTAAAGGGCGGCTAATGGTAGTCACTTCATCATCCGCGCTAGTCATTGTTTTAAGTACAGCAATTCTTACAGGTTTATTGAGAACGACACCAGATTTAGTTCGAGTCCTTATTGGGCTACGTTGTCTCGACTCGTCGGGTCTATTAGGGCGATAATACATGTCGCTCACGGGTTCCGGAGAAGGCTCGCGCCTTACCGGACCCGGTCTTGCCTTTGGAGTTCGGTTACGAACTTCGCTCAAGGACATCCGATCATGAACATTACCAGTTAGGCCCGCAACCTCATCTTTGTCGCTATCACTAGTTATATATTTCTGAGACGGAGAAGAAGCTCTTTAATTTGCAGCGCAAGGGACTCCATTACATCCTTATCTGCACTCAAACTGCTTTTTCCCTGATAAGCCATGTTGTTCACTAATATTCTCAAAACCCACCGGATTTCTACGGTCTCCGGTCTATCTTTGGGTATATCGACCCGTTCTACAAATGTGTCTAGATGGGGTGCGTCTATGCTTTCCCTAATACTTTCTAAAAGATAAACAAAACGGACTTACCGGAGCAGTTGAAGACAGAGAAGGAGAAGCTCAAACCTCATGCCTTTGTTTGGATCTGAATTGTCGCGCCGAAAGACGTCACTCGCCTGAGACTGGGAGATCACTGAGGGAATGTCACCAACTGTAAGGCTCCACCCACCGGTCCAAAACGCGGAGTCCAGCGGCCTGGTTGAAGGTTGTCTGCGTGTATGTCTTATACGGCACTTCTGCAAGAAATTATCTTAAATCGTTAAAATTTCTGATTTCCAATCAAAATCTGACTCCATAAACAATTTAATCTGACTCCAATTGTTGACGATTCTTTAATCTTTAATTTGTGTTCCTTAATTTAAAATTGGCCACAGTTATCGATTGTGTAATAATTTAGATATTTGAATATTCTGGAAATCCCATACTTTCAATTATTCTTTCATTAGGGACCAGGTATCGCACAGGAATTACATTTCGGCCGATTATGAATCCACAGACACAAACTCGTCAGTTCTGAGCTTACTCAGAGGGTGCAGAGTGGCTATAATACTTTTAAGTGAGCTGCGCCTGCATACTCATAACCAAAAGTGTATTTTCTCCTATAACCACGAGAGCTACACCGTGTTAAGTCAGTGACAGTCAGAAATCCAAAGTCTCCTTCATGGAGCTCCCCATGGTTCATCCATTAGTGCTTTGGTATGATCTGTCCTGAACACAGATTTGCGGAAATACCCCTACACATTAATCTACTTGAAGAAATGATTCCTAGAAAGTCCAGAATAAATCAAAATTAGTATTTTATTTTTGCCAGGCATAATCAAGTAATATAAAACAATAAAGAATAAATTCAATTAGTCCAAAAGAGAATACATCAATTACAGGAAATACATTAAAATTTAGTTACACAACTGACCAATATGAAACACAAAACCTAGAAAATTAAAATAAAATAAATTCAAAGAGTCATCATACCTGGCAGATAGAGAGACATACAGCAATCGTGTGGGAAGTTCTGATTACAGATGCTTCCCTGAATGTTTCGCCAATACTCAAATCAGAATAAAACAATAACATAATAAAAGTTTCATAGGACCTTTTGCTGGGACATGTAATGACCTGAGGACACCTGGGGTGTAAGAATAACAAAAGACCTTATCAGGGGCAAAACCCATATCAGAGGAACAGAATTTCTCTCAGGTTTGAGATCTTTATTTTTGGTCTGTTCTATTGATATGGGACTGGGATCACATTTCCAATCGCACAGAGACTGTAAGATTGATACCAAACATGAAAAGTTTATGCTCATGAATTCTGAAATATTTTATGTAAGAGTAGCAACTTGAGTTCTTGGCATTTCTTTGTCACCTTTCAGTGACCAAGACCATGTGCCCAGGGGGAAGGATGGGTGAATGGACCGATGATCAAATGGTCTTTCTCTCAGATCTTCTTGTCTGATTAGAGAGTTTTATTGTCTTGTGGCATGACATCTGTATTGTGAGAGTTCCTGAGTGACTGGCTTCACGAGGAGATCAAAGCCTGATTGAAGAGTTTATTATCTTGTGACATGACATTTGCATTATTAGAGTTCCTGAGTGACTGGCTTCATGAGGAGATCAAAGCCCCCTTACACCTGTGGAATGTTGGTCCACTCCTCTTCAATGGCTGTGCAAAGTTGCTGGATATTGGCAGGAGCTGGAACACGCTGTCGTATACGCCGATCCAGAGCATCCCAAACATGCTCAATGGGTGACATGTCCGGTGAGTATGCTGGCCATGCAAGAACTGGGATGTTTTCAGCTTCCAGGAATTGTGTACAGAGCCTTGCAACATGGGGCCATGCATTATCATGCTGCAACATGAGGTGATGGTCGTGGATGAATGGCACAACAATGGGCCTCAGGATCTCGTCACAGTATCTCTGTGCATTCAAAATGCCATCAATAAAATGAACCTGTGTTCGTTGTCCATAACATACGCCCGCCCATACCATAACCCCACCGCCACCATGGGCCACTCGATCCACAACGTTGACATCAGCAAACCGCTCACCCACACAACGCCATACACGTTGTCTGCCATCTGCCCTGTACAGAGAAAACCGGGATTCATCCGTGAAGAGAACACCTCTCCAAGGTGCCAGACGCCATCGAATGAGAGCATTTGCCCACTCAAGTCGGTAACGACGACAAACTGCAGTCAGGTGGAGACCCCGATGAGGACAACGAGCAAGCCGATGAGCTTCCCTGAGACAGTTTCTGACAGTTTGTGCAGAAATTCTTTGGTCTTCATCCACACTTGAACACTTACACTTGCCAAATACAGGAAATACGTGATATAAGTAGTCAAGAGCAAAGACCGCAAGTGTGGGCATTTGGACAAGGCATCTGTCTCTTTTTTTTTTTTTTTGACAAGAAGTGAATTTATTCAGTTGTAGAACATCTTTACGACCACATCAAATGGTAGATGTTTCAGACACCATATGAGAACACCGGGACTAAAAGCATGTTTATTACGCATTTTGGGAGACACAACAAATGAATAGGGAAATAAATTATATTTCAATATTACCATGAAATACTATATATTATGAAAATCTTGTCAATTATTACTCCCATTATTACACTTCTTTTTTCATTACATTGCCCCAAAAACACATTATTCTTCTTCTTCTTCTTCTTCTTCTTCTCAAACAACAACAAATTGTTGCCAAACCAAAGAGAAACCACGTCCCAAAGACATTATACATTACAAAGTGTCTGAAAAGGAGTGGGATGAAGCAAAAGCTTATTGTTTCCCAACCCCTATACAATTCCATAAAATTCCAGTATATCTTTTAATATATTACATCAGTCGCTTTATTATTTTTTATATATATTTCTCCCAAATTAAAACGCCAACCAAATGGTTTTTATCCAAAACAACCAGTCATTATATAATCACCTTACACAATCAACCTTATAACCCCAACAACCCTCACAATCACCCTAAACATCCACATATCATTTTAATAAAGTGTTTTTATACAATGTTTTAAACTGCTTAATATTTATACAATGCTTTGACACCTGCTCCAAACCATTCCACAACCGCATCCCACAAACACCCCACATACTTTTTAAGGTTGTTCTTATATTAATCTTTTTAAAGTTTAACTCTTCCCTCAAGTTATACCCACCCTGCCTTTCCAAAAATTATTTTTTGCAAGTTTCCCAAATTAATATTGTTATTCTCATAATCAGTAGCTTTTTTTCCTTTGGGTTCCTATTCTTACAATGGTAGACAATAAAAACAGATAAATGGTCACTAACATCACTATACACTGTGTGCAGAATTATTAGGCAAGTTGATATTCTGGTCATATTTTTTTTTTCCAAGAACATTTTACCAATTCCAAACCACATCAATCTTAATAACTACTATTGATTTTATATTTAATAATTTCTAAGTTATATATAATTGTCCATGAAGGCTGAAAGTCAGAAGCTCCTTATTTCAGGTGTGCTGAATTATTAGGCAGGTTTTCTTTTACAGATAAAATGAGCCAAAAAAAGTGATTGAACTCAGAGTAAAAGTAAAAAAAAATATTAAATAATTAAATGCCCATGAGAAGGATGCAATACTAATTCAATAATAGAATTAGCAAAGTTAAGGCATGATCATTGGGCAGCTAAATGCTCATTGGGTCAGCAGGGTCAGAAAAAACAGGTGGAGAAGAAAAGACACGTTAACTGCACAAGAATTAAGGTGAAGAATTAGCTGTGAAACCATCAGGAATCATTTAGTCTCCAGCACCACCATTTTCCTGAACTGCAACCTTCCTGGAGTCTCCAGAAGTGCAATGTGTCAGGTTCTCAGAGACCTTGCTTGGGTAAAAAATGCTAAAAAATAACCCTCACTTAATATGAATAACATGCTGAAGTGTTGTGAAATACATGAAGACTGATTTTGTATAGGCTTTATGGACAGATAAGTTGAGAGTGACTCTTGAAGGACCAGCATCACATCCTCTTGTACCACTGTTTGAAGAATTTATCCTCCAGAATCTGGCAGTAAGTTTTAGGAGCTCATTTTAGTCAATCTCTGCAAGACAAACTTTTTAGGATAGGAAAAAAACTTTTTAGGATCCACTCATTAAATATTTCAATATTTGATCCAGGAAATCTGTATAGACAACTCACAATACTGTATTTTGTCCTTTCCATACAAATGTCCACAGTAATACTTTCCAACAAATCCTCAATAACTACTTCATTCTATTATCCACATATATCACCACACATCCTCCACTTCTATTCATTCTATTTTAGAATTTAATTCATAACCATCAATCTCAAAATTCACACCTTTCTCAGTATTAACCCAAGTCTCCGATATTGCTATTATGTTGAACTGATTCTTAAATTGTTTCAAATATTCTTTAATACTCTGGAAGTTGGCATATAGACTTCTGCTGTTAAAGTGGATAATTGATATATTATGTTCTAATTTGAAAGTTATATTGAATTACTCCTCTGTATAATAACTGCAACTATTATTAATATTGATGAGTAAATTATTTTCAGGATCACTGTTATTTTCAATATCCTGCATTTTATACTCTGTGTAGATGTGCACAAAACAGAGGAGTCGTGTGATAGCTTTGTATGAACTCATTTAATGTGTAACTACCACTGAATCAGTACCAACCTCCCCCTTTACTCATCTCTGCCCCCACATGTCCATCTCCAAACATGCAGCTCCCATAAACACATATATGTGCAACACACACGTTCTACATCTTTCTTTTTCTTTTCTTTTTTTTTTAACAGATAACATAACATAAACCAAAGAAAAGAAAGAAAGGAAGGGGTGAAGCATATAAATAAACATCAATAACATATAACTTATGCTCCATGTATCGTGAACATGGCATACTGTATGAACACTCAGTGTGTGACAAAGTC
>NC_081172.1:17802500-17917500 GCF_012432095.1 Onychostoma macrolepis | reverse complement strand
TCTACTTTCAAAAAGCTATAAAAAGAAAAGTTCTAGATTGCACAGACCAGTTCCACCTCAGACTGAGAGGACACCTTCTCACAGTGTCAGCTGCATCGTTTCAGGACTGTCTGATGTGGAATTACAAAATAAGAGCCTCCCAAATCTCATATACATGTTTTGTTTTGTGTCTACTTTCAAAAAGCTATAAAAAGAAGAGTTCTAGATTGCACCGACCAGTTCCACCTCAGACTGAGAGGACACCTTCCCACAGTGTCAGCTGCATCGTTTCAGGACTGTCTGATGTGGAATTACAAAATAAGAGCCCTACAACTTTCATACATGTGATGTTTTGTGTCTACTTTCAAGAAGCTATAAAAAGAAGAGTTCTAGATTGCACCGACCAGTTCCACCTCAGACTGAGAGTACACCTTCCCACAGTGTCAGCTGCATCGTTTCATGACTGTCTGATGACAGTTTTTTTAGAAAAAAAAAATTAGATTCGGTGAATAACAACTATAGATGCCAGATGACTATGCGGAGGCCTGAATACATGAAAGTATTTTATCTGCAATGTCATATAAACAGCAACCCCACAGATATATAGTGACCTTAAGGTGTTCACCAAAATGAAGGGGATGTGAATGCACTGTTTCTCTACATGCCACCGCCAGTGTACATAAAACAAGTAACACACATTGTTATTGTCACTGGATGTAATAGACTGTTTTAAAGCCTGATTTAAAGGCTGGATGGACAGTAAAATATTTGTTTGTGTTACTAATTCATTTTTGTTTATATGAATATTGCAGTGTTCGATGAAGCCAAAAACTGTGCCATGTGTTCACTTAAAAAGACTACTGGATCTGTGCATCGTTTGATACATTGGGTGAGTTTGTTAATCACTTGATTAAAGAGAATGGGAAAGTGAAAAGCAATAGAAATATTAAACTTTAGCAGTTCCCTGATATTTCAAACTTATAAATTTCTAGATCCAATGTGACACATGTGACAGGTGGTACCATGAAGAGTGCCTGGGTTTGGCCCAAGCAGACCTGGAACAGGCCAGAGCTAACAACTGGAACTGCATATTGTGCTCTTAAATTCTTTCATTAAAAAGAATTTGATCTTTTTTTTTTTTTTGGTTGAAGTGTGCAGTTGTTCTTTTAAATTATTGTTGATAGTTGTAAATTGTAAATTGTAAATCATTTGATTAAATTGAGTATAAACACTTTTGTGAAAAATGTGAAAGAAAAGTCTAAATGATGATAATATTAAACATTTATATATGTGAAATTGAACATCGGAACATCTTGTCATTGTGTAGTTGACACCGTCTCAAGGTGTACTCTCAGTCTGAGGTGGAACTGGTCTGTGCAATCTAGAACTCTTCTTTTTATAGCTTTTTGAATGTAGACACAAAACAACACGTGTATGAAAGTTGTGGAGCTCTTATTTTGTAATTCCACATCAGACAGTCCTGAAACGATGCAGCTGACACTGTGAGAAGGTGTCCTCTCAGTCTGAGGTGGAACTGGTCTGTGCAATCTAGAACTTTTCTTTTTATAGCTTTTTGAAAGTAGACACAAAACAACACGTATATGAGATTTGGGAGGCTCTTATTTTGTAATTCCACATCAGACAGTCCTGAAACGATGCAGCTGACACTGTGGGAAGGTGTACTCTCAGTCTGATGTGGAACTGGTCTGTGCAATCTAGAACCTTTATTTTTTATAGTTTTTTGAAAGTATAGATGCAACAGCGTATGTATGAGATTTGGGAGGCTCTTATTTTGTAATTCCACATCAGACAGTCCTGAAACGATGCAGCTGACACTGTGGGAAGGTGTCCTCTCAGTCTGAGGTGGAACTGGTCTGTGCAATCTAGAACCTTTATTTTTTATAGTTTTTTGAAAGTATAGATGCAACAGCGTATGTATGAGATTTGGGAGGCTCTTATTTTGTAATTCCACATCAGACAGTCCTGAAACGATGCAGCTGACACTGTGAGAAGGTGTCCTCTCAGTCTGAGGTGGAACTGGTCTGTGCAATCTAGAACTTTTCTTTTATAGCTTTTTGAAAGTAGACACAAAACAACACGTATATGAGATTTGGGAGGCTCTTATTTTGTAATTCCACATCAGACAGTTACGGACTGTGTGTTGGGGCAAAAAAAATTGCGTTTGCCAGAAGAGCGCTTGCATTCACATCAGTTCTCTGACGGATTTACCGTAATAAGCAGTTTATGCGCGACCGTAGAAAAAAAGTGGCGGCTAGATTGACCGAGCTTTTCGACTTGGCGGCTGGCCTGACCGCAGTTGATTTTTTCTGTGGGCAACTGTTTAATTGTTGGGAATATTAAAAAAAAAAAAAAATCGGAGTGTCTATTTAAGTGCAAATAGCCATGTTGTTGGAAGAGACTATTTACACTAACTCCACCCATAAACGTATGATTTGGATAGTCAAATATGCAAAAGACGGCTGCCAATTTTTAGATTTAGTGGCGCAGTCGGTAAAGCGTGTGCTACCGTACTTTCGACACGATCGACCGGGGTACGACTCTGCCTTTTGGCGAACTTTTTTTCTCCCTTTTTAAATTTCAAATCACATCAGAAAAGCATTTATTTTTTAAGAAACATGAAGGAAATAATCAAAAAGTTGAACATAAAGTATCGGGTAGGGTTAGGGTAGGTGTAGGGAGAGCTTTTGTCCCAATAAGGTGGCATCCATTTAATAATTTGAAATAAACTTAAAAAATTACACTCAATAAGTTATTGCATACTATTTTATAACGTATTACAATGCAGAGGTGCAGATAATTGCCACTATTTGCAATAAGTAATGTTTTTCTCTAATCATGTTTTTCGCCACAATTAATCATACCCTTTTATTCAATATCTGCAATAAGTAATTAGCAGGATCCTGCTATTTTAACATAGAATAAATAGAACCTAAAGCTATTTGCACTGTGTAAATAGCATATCACTAAAGAATACTGCTATCGCAACAACTGACTCTGTTAGAAATCTTATAATGGCCCATGTTTGGATCTTCCAACCATACAATAATTCAAACACAAACCTCAAAAACAAGACAAAAATGGTCACTGAGCACAAAACCAAGCTTCTGCTGGCCATTCCAGTCCTCTGACCTGAACCCTATAGAAAATGAGTGGGGTGAACTGAAGAGAAAAAGCACCAACATGGAGCTGAGAATCTAAAGGGTCTGGAGTGATTCTGGATGAAGGAATGGTCGCTGATCTCTTGTCAGGTGTTCTCTAACCTCATCAGGCATTATAGGAGAAAATTTAGAGCTGTTAAACTGGCAAAAAGTATTGAATAAAAGGGTGCCATTAATTGTGGCCAATGTGTATTAGAGAAAAACATTTATTTCATAATGATATTTCCCCACATTTTAAATTCTTATTATCCAATGAAAGGTTAGATTTTTGTGATTTTTTTAAACAAAAGATCAAAAGGATTAACAATGCCTATTCATTTTCACAGCCTTCTTTGATCATATTTTACCAAGGGTGTTGATATTTATGGCCATGACTGTATATGCTTGAGGCAGTGACACACCGTCAGTTGGTCATTAGTCAGAGTTGAGCTGGCACTAAGCCTAGTCAGCCTTTTTTGTGTTCCTTATGGTTAGTGCTAACTGGACAACTGGTCTTCACCTCTTGGCTGAAGAAGACTGTGGAGCCCCTCTGTGAAAAAGATCACTGATTGGATATTCAGCTTAGTTAATCAATGCACAAGAACAAATAACGGAAGTGACAAAAGGAAGCAAATGACAAAGTCAAGGGGGCACACAGAAGGCTCTTGTGATTTTTTCAACTTCATCTCAATTGTGATCTACTTGTATGCAGAGTTATTCCCTCTCATGCAGGTGCAGAATGTATGTACCTTCCCTTTGGCTGTAGCCTTTGGGGTGTATTCAAGCACATTTTTTTGGCTCAGATAAAAGGTGACATGAGGCTACACCATTATTGTCTTTTGTTATTGCTAGTTCTTTGATGTATTTTGTGTGTCTGTTGTCAATAAACTTTTGGTGTTTTAAAAAACGTATTGTAGAGTCTTGCATCAGCAGCCTTTGTGGATATAATTATAAGGAAAATAGGAAAACAATCTATGATGGTTTGTGCCAAACAGACACATTGGTGAAACTGCTTTTGGTCTCTTAAAAAGATAGATCACTCTTTTTAACTTTTAATTTTTTTTTTACACCCATTTCAGGTCCTGGAGTTTCTTCTAATGAGCTCATGAGTTGAATCAGGTGTGTTTGATTAGAGAGACACACAAAATGTGCAGTGCTGGGGGGCGCCCAGAACCAGGGTTGAGAAACACTGTTTAAAGCCCTATTCTTTTCTACAAGAGAAAGTGACCTTCCAGACATAAGCACTACACTGTAACCGATTTCTGTAATTTGAACAGTATTTTACTGTATTATGTACAGTAAGATACTGTAAAATGTATATACAGTATTTTACTGTAAACTGCAAAGGATTATGGGAAAATGTATGGTCACTACAGTAAACTACTGTAAATTTACAGTAGTGAACTTGCCCGCGAAAAACTGACCAATGGCAAGGGAGATTTATTTTGTTTGCTGTTTGGTGGAAGCAGCGGTAAAAGGACAAAAGAGACACTTTGCACTGTTAACTAGACAAAAAGGTTAGTAGGCATATATTATTTCTGTTTTATGCAAAACTGAGATATTTTAAAGATGTTTTAACTTATTAACAGCAAACTAACATCCATCGTGTCTTTTTTCATGTCGGAGTTGAGGCCTTTTTTTCTGACTGACGGCCGGATTAACGCCGCCATAACGGTGATAACATCGACTGGTGAGTAAATTAAGGTCACCTATATTAGCCAAAATAAACCTTATTAAACCGAGAAACACGTTTGTAGGTTTGGCTGCCCTTTAATGCAAGTTAGTTCATCTGGCGAGTCGTTACTTAACCTTAACAACGAACTAACGTGAAATAATGTTACTGAGGTAAAGTGAGTAGGCAACACCACTGTTTCAATTCAGTGGACACTTTAAACAGTATTTTCAAGTAATTATTTGGTAACACTTTATTTCGATAGTCCACTTTAGACATTCTGCTAAAAGCAAGTAACTTTGCAACTACATGTCAATTAGCAGTCATTAGAGTATTAGTAGACTGTCTGCTTAATATCTTCTAACACTTTATTTTGATGGGTCCACAACACACAACATACTGACTATGAGAAAATTTGCAAGTATATGTCAACTTATTCTACTAACCCTAAACCTACCCTACTGAGAGTTAGTAGACATGTAGTTACAAATTAATGAGAATTAGTTGACATGTAGTTACAAAGTTACTTATAGTTAGTAGAATGTCTAAAGTGGACTATCGAAATAAAGTGTAACCAATTATTTTGTTTGTTCTTTTCAAATTTCTAGTCTAGATTTCGTCGACAACGTCGGAGGTGTATTTTGGCGCCTCTTCTAGTGACTGGCATAGTTTCGATGATAACATCAACTGGTAAGTTACGTTAATAATGTCAGTTAGCCGAAGTTAACGAACACAGAGAAGCGTAATATCTTCTGTACACTGCCTCTTTATCGCAAGTGCAATTCTCTTCAAATACTAAAGTTAGAAACGTGTGTACCAATGTTGCAGTGGGGATTTCTTTAAGACTGCAAGGGAAGCTCGGCTTCCCCTATAATGTCAAAAAATTAATGGTCAAATATGTACTATTGTGTTAAAATTGTATTGACTAAAAATGCGTTCGAACACGTTCATCTCGAAGACGAGTTCGTTCAGAATTAGCTACATATAGCAGGTCGGACTCGATTTCCTTCTCATACATTCCCGTAGCTTCAGTGCATTTCTCTGTTGAAGCCCAGCGTCCATTGACTTCAATGGGGCTGCTTTGAACAGTTTTTTTCAGTGCCTCGAAACTAGACGGTCATTGGATAAATGCTGCGATTATGTCCCGCCCATGGACGCTCAGCGTCTCTGGGGGTGAATGGAGGAGTGGGCTGGCCTGGACTCCGGGCTTCTGCGTGATGATTGGAGGGTCTGTATCTCCTTTTGATTAACAGCGATTTTGTCCTATAAAAAGTCGCTGACATTGAAGCTATTCATTTATTTATTTGTATCATTTATTTATTTACTTACAGGGGCAATGCACATTAATAAACATAACTGTAAATGTGCCAGAATTAGCCCAAAAGGCTATTTTACATCTGTAGACCCATGACAGAATGTTAAAACGTCACCCTAAAAACAAAGACAAAGCATCACACATATACACATCATATTAAGAGAAAGTAAGGGAAGAAAAAAAAAAAAAAACTTAAAATTCACACACAAACAAAATTGCTACTAAAATACAAAACATAAGTTAATATATATATATATATATATAAATAAAAAGTAAACATGAGGGAAATGAAAAGAGAGAGAGAGAGAGAGAGAGATGGCAACAGGAGAAGGCAACATAGCCAAGAGCAATTAGTGCAAGGAAGTCTATTGTCAAAAATACAATACTAATGTTGACAGTGCTGAGTTGTCAGTAACCATTTTTTAAGATGAAACTGAAAAGAACCAAAAGTATGTAAACTTCTAATTGTTGTTGGCATGGAGTTCCATTCCCTTGCTGCTTTGATTGAAAATACAGACTGACTGAATTTACTTCTTTTGAGAGGAATGATACAGTCCCCTCTTTCCCCACCCCTTGTAGATCGGTGAGCAGTTGTTCTAATATTCACAAACTGTTTTAGTGGCGAAGTCAGGCTATGCATAGTCTTAAATAGCAGACAGATATGTACATATTTGATCAAGTTATCCCAGCTTAGCAAATTGTATTTTTGTAATATTGAACAATGATGAAACTGAACTGATTTCTTATCAAGAGTTTTTAGTGATTGTTTATACAAAGACTCTAATGGTTTCAGAGTAGTAATGCTAGCTTGCGACCAAGTAGTTAAACAGTAAGTAATATGAGAAATAATCATGGAATGCATATACATCAAAGCGGCCTCAGACGACATATAATCACGAATAAATCTAAAATTTGATAAACTAAATCTGACCCGGTCACAGACCTTTTTAACCTGTGCCTTAAATGAAAGTTTGGAATCAATCAGAACACCAAGGTACTTGTATTCAGATACAACTTGTAATCTTTCCCCCGATACAAATACATCTGGCACTACACTTAAACTCTTAGTTTTGGTAACGAACATACACACTGTTTTAGAGATGTTTAACTGTAAGCAACATTGTTCTAGCCAAGCTGTAACATGAACCAGGGATTCTGTAAGTTCATTTGCAACTTGTGACACACTACTTCCGTGTATATAAATTAGTGTCATCTGCATACATTTGAATGTTAGCGTTGGGACAGACGGATGGAAGATCATTGATGTACATTGTAAAAAGTAAAGGTCCCAGAATAGATCCTTGTGGAACACCAGTAGATATACTTAAGGGAGCTGACTTATAATTCTGTATACGAACATACTGTGTGCGACCTAACAAATATGATTCAATCCATCTCAAAGTATGTGGAGAGAAATTAAAACTGAATAATTTAGAAATAAGAATTTTGTGGTTTACAGTGTCAAAGGCCTTCCTGAGGTCAAGAAACACAGCCCTGACAACCCCTCCTTTATCCAATAGATACTTGACTTTTTCAGTGAAGTAACAATTTGCCATCTCCGTTGAATAGTTTGCTTTGAAGCCAAACTGCATTGGATGTAAAGCAAAAGAACTATTATTTAAGTAATTAGTGATTTGTGCAGCCACCAATTTCTCTGCAACCTTTGAAACTATAGGTAAAATACTAATAGGTAATTAGTAACAGAATGAGGATCGCCACTTTTGAATATAGGCAGAATAACAGATGACTTCCAAGCACATGGGAACATCCCCTGAGAAACTGAAAGATTGATAATATTAGTAATAGGATTAACTAACGACTCACTAAGCTCTTTAAGCATTACCACATCCATACCAAATATATCCTTTGCTCTGGATGGTTTAAGAGATATGATTGTTCTTATGACGTCTGATTCAGAGACTGCCCTTAGAATCAGGGCTTGTTCCACTGTATTAACTGGATAAACTTCTGTATACTTAGGGGAGAAACGTTGTGCAATTGTGACTACCGAGTCAACAAAGTAATAATTAAGTGCTTCAGCTACATCAGCTGGATTGTTAGCCAGCTTCCCGTTAACCATCATTTCAAGTGATGACTTATCTTTTCTTTTATCACCTTTTAAGTAGTTCAGTTTATTCCAGATTGTTTTAGAATTACCTCTAGCCTCATTAATTATTCTCAGGAAAAAATCAGCCTTTGCTTTTCTCAGGGTCTTTACCACCTTGTTCCGTAACGTAACAAAATGTTGTCTATCATGACTAAACTTTGATCTATTTGCAGTTTTTAAAGCAAGATCCCGTTTTTTCATTAGTTCTAAAATATCTGAATTCATCCAAGGGACAGTGTGTTTTTTTATTTTTAGGATTCATTTTACAACTGAAATCTTTAATAGTACTCTCTAATTTTTTGGAAAATATTCGACTGTCTTCATCCTGATCTTTTCCGATTAATAAATCATCCCATTCAATCTGATGAACCGCCCTACTGAAGTCATCTAGTTTGCGTTTTGGAATGCCATATGAATCATATTTCCTTACGAAGGAATTAAATCTCTTGCTAGATAATTTTCTGGCCACTAAAATCAAATTGTGGTCAGAAAGGCCGGTTAACATATTAAAAGTTTTTAAAATTCTCTCTGCTCGGTTGCTAAAAATTAAATCAATTTGAGACCTTGTTGAATTAGTTATTCTTGTAGGCCCATTAATCATTTGCTTCAAATCGAAGTGATAAGTTATCTGTTTGAGATTCTTTCTAACAGTTTTATCGTCCCAATTAATATTAAAATCTCCCATAATAATTACTACTTTGTTGAAATCACACTGTTTTAGTAATTGTTTCAAGTTTTCATAAAAACTAATATTAGAAGATGGTGGACGATAAATTACAATTAATACAAAAGACATCTGTGTTGATAATATAAGGTTCAGACCAATACATTCCAAATCTGTGCAATTTGCCCAGGCGATTTAATTTCACTGGATGCCAGTTTTCACATAAATCATAACTCCACCTCCCTTACCAACTCTATCTCTCCTATACAATTTAAAACCAGGTACTTCCAATGCAGCAGTCGGAGAATTTTCATGAAGCCATTCGAGCTCAGTCCCATAGCGGCTTTGCACTTATCAATCATTATATATATTTTTTTATTAATTTATAATGTTATGTTTTAATATACATGCTGCTAACTCGGAAATTTCAAGATATGCGAGCAAAAATGCTCCTGACACTTAGGCAATACGACACGAGCAAGAGTGCTGTTTTTGTTTCATTTGTGTTCGAATCCAAATCCGCGTTGGTTTGGGCGAATCACTGATTCACAGAGCCATTCATAAAAACAATAATTTGATTCGCTCCTGAAGGATTCAGCCGTTTTGAAAGAATCATTTGAATGACTCAGTGATTCAATCACGAACTTCTGCCACCTGCTGGCCGTTTTTCAGTTTCCCGTCTAAATGTAGGCATATTACATTATTTTCCTACATATTTCTATATTCAGAATTTAGTATTTAAAACATTAATCTCATAAAATTATTTATGCAATTATAAATACAGTCTAAATGAATAAATGCCTCATCTAAATGTCACTTCATGCAGCTTCTGTGCAGTGCTAAGATGAGTTTGGTTTAGATCATTTCATGGATAACAATAGCCAGTCATTCATTCACATTAATTAAGTATTCAGAGAATAATATTGTCTGTTTTCACTTGCATCTATTTATTCATAAAATTTTGATTCATTTTGTAGAACTGAATTATAAATTAAGCTGGTATAGTATTGTAAGACATTTTTATGGTATCATGACAACTCTATTATACACCACATTCCTTGTTTCAGTTTAACCTAATTCCCACATTTCCTCCGTCGAGTTTAATATCTTTTTTTTTTTTTTTAGATTGTTTGTTCATTCATTCATTCATACAGTAGGCTAGGCTAGTGTCACTGGAAAAGACCTGGTACGACAGGGTCACAAAGCATTTTCTTGAAAAGGAACATACGGCAGAATTTACGTATAAAATAAATGGACAATTTTTATGATGTAGGCCGAAAATGAGCTTCCCCTCTTTGAAAGACCAGCAGCCGCCACTGCAATGTTGTATGTAACTTTAGAGACGGTCCCTATTCAGTGAGAGACGTAAAATAAAACCGCGAGCTAACATGAAATACTGAGGAAAACTGAGTTAAGAAATACCACTGTAAAGTACATATTTTGTATTTTATTTTCAAGTTTGTGATCTTGTGGTCATGTCGTCTGCATCGGAGGAGTATTGGAGTCTTTTCCTGTGATTGACGTCGTAACAACAGGTGAGCTTTCATCTAATGTTACTGAAGTAGCCAAATCAGTGTTGCCAACTAATTTTCAGAGAAAGTTGCTAAAGGAAGCTCAATTTGTTGCTAAAAGTTGCTAAATGACGTTGTGATGTCATTGCGCGATGACGTCATTGCGTAATCACGGCGCAAAATTGTCACATCAAATCTCAGCAAAAATATATATTTTATATATGTTCATTTAGATTTGTTTGTAAAATAATATGCAAAATATTATATTAAAATATAAATAACTGTATTTTAAAATACATTGAATTATTGAACACTTACACATTTTTCAATGATTACAATTTAATTTTTTTAAAAAATTTTTTTTTATATATCTAGTAAACTAGTAATATAACACATTCTCAACAATAATGCTTTAAGCAGTGTATTAGTAGTTAGTATGCTACACTCAATTTTCCGTATTGGTTTTTTACCTGCAATTTTAAATTACGCATTGTGTTTTCGGGTTACAGGGTTACAATGGATAATGGATAACATCCTGGAAAATTACTAGTAGCCTATCTTTTTCCATTTTTCTTACAGCGTACTAACTGATCAACAATCGCAAGTACAAGCTACTAACAGTGTATCATAAATTAACAATTATTCAGTTATTATTATTATTAAATTGAAGAATTGCAAATAGCAGCTCAATTCACATGATGGGTGTACTGCTAGGCATCTTTGGTTTTCTTTTTGTGTAATTTGGATGGAAAATATGTCGCCTCTGGCTTGCTCAGTTTGGGACACTTAATTTCTAGCGATTATCGCCAATTTGATTGCACAGATACTATTTAAACTAAACTGAGCTAGACAATGACATCTCTGAATTCAATAATGAAATGCCTTTAACTGAAAATTGAGTGTTTAATCTTATTATACATTACTGACACTCTATCCTCTAATTTGATACTGTTAAGTGCTTTGACACAATCTGTATTGTAAAAGCGCTATATAAATAAAGGTGACTTGACTTGACTTAATTGTCTGAGTCACTTATCAAAAGTTGCTAAAAGTTGCCAAATAAATTTTTTAAAATTGCTAAATTTGTTGCTAGGTGCTTTTGGAAGAAAAAGTTGCTAGGGTAGTCTGAAAAGTTGCTAAATTTAGCAACAAAATTGCTAAATTGGCAACACTGAGCCAAATTAGCCACGGGCTGCTCTCCACTGTTAACTTGCTTTATAAGAGAGGAACGGGCTAGCAATATATTAATATAGTAAGTTTTGCTTATAAATATAAAAAATGTAACAATTTACAATAAGGTTCATTAGTTAACATTAACGTTAGTTAAAAACATTAATGAACAATACTTCTACAGCATTTATTAAGCTTAGCTAATGTTAATTTCAGCATTTACCAATGCATTATTAAAATCACAAGTTGTGTTTGTTAACATTAGTTAATGCACTGTGAGCTAACATGGAATAAACAACAACTGTATTGTCATTAACTAACATTAACAAAGATTAATAAATAGTGTAATAAATGCATTGTTCATTGTTTGTTCATGTTAGTTAATACATTAACAAATTTATTATATAAATTAATACGTTAACAAATGACGCCTTATTGTAAAGTGTTACCAAAAAAGTTAATTTTATTCAAAATGTTTGTATTACTGTACGGTAGTTTTTTTCTGATCATAAACTATAGTAACACTAAAAGGGTGTTGTGACTCTGTCTGTTACAGGAGATTTCTCCAAGCAAAAACAGGATCCTGAATATGAGGCAGAATCATCGTACAGCCAGCTGTCCGTTTTACAGAAATGCAGAATTAGGTAACCCAAAATACATTTTGTTTTACATTGCATTTACAAAGCAAGTTATATTGTATTTAATGTAGGGGAGCACGGGACACAACCTAACACTGACTTTATTAGCATGTGTAAATCCACGTGGGGTTCAAAGTATAATTTTTTTATACACTTTAATTTCACACTTGTCTAGTACAAATATGTTGCGTTGTTTCATAATTACAGGTGTATGTTTTTCGTTATTTATCTCAAAAGAATGGAAGTGACAACATAGTAGGTGGGGTACATTGTAACATGTGAGGGGCACGTTGTAACATAACCATATGACAGCTTAAAATATTATCAGAGCTAATGAAAAAATATACAAGACAAACTAAAATATTTTGTTAATAAAATAAAATCATTAACTTTTTCAAATAAAATAATGGCGTTTTTTAAGAATTAAAAATAATTTAATTTTGGAGTTTGACAATGAACACATTGCAACCATGCTTGGGACGGCCCTGATCGCAACACACAGCTATATATACAGTGTAGTTCAAAACAGAGTGCGCAAATGAAGAAACACATTCAGAAATTCAGAAATGATACACTCCCCTCCCTCCACACACAGCTGTCATAGGACACAGGACACGAGACAAAATGCTTTACATTTCTTGAAATAACAATTTCTGAACATTAAACATCGATTCTCAGTCTTTATTCACCTGCTTCTTGTGGTTTCTCACTGAAACTCATAAAAGTAAATGGTGTAAATTGCATTGCTAATGTCATAGAATAGCATAGTTTAATAATAGCTGGGCACATTGTAACACAGTGTTATAACATTCCCCATCTGTGCAACTGGAATTTAAAACTGGTTAGCGTCTTCTGCTAGTTAGCGAAGCATTATAAATCTATCTAAAATGATAACAGATTGGAGATTAAAATAATAGCAGATTTGTCTAATTTTAAATGAGTACTAAAAACTGAGATGACAATTTACTTCAGCCAGAAATGTACTTCTGCTTTGGTAGAATATATATTCAGCGACATCTTCAAAAGATTTTTTAATTTTGGTGCACTTTATTCTCTATATAGTGTTGATATGGCAGTAGTAAATACTGTAAATTTGTATTTGTACAGTATTTGGTTATGCTAGCATGTGTGGAAATATTTAAACTGTGTGTTACAACTTACCCCGTGTTAGTTTGTGCCCTGCGCTCCCCTACACATTTTATTAAGTTATTAATTCCCTGGGAATCAAACAGGGGCGGGCGCTAGGGGTGTGTGCGCATCAAGATTGAGTTTTCATGTGCATTCAAATTATTTCTATTGAACCAGCACTTAAACAGCAAAATGCAGCTGCTTCAGGTATCTTTAACTAACTGTAGCCTATAAATTCATAATACCGATATCCCCATCTGACAAAATTAGATTACTGTTACTGTAAAGCAACAAATATAGATTTTTAATCATGGTATTATAAACACAGATTTTCTAGGACACACACATTTAGAAATGACTAGATTATATGAACAGATAGCATTTAGCATGGTCTGTGGCAGACTTTACTAAGTGTCAGGGCAACAAAATTCAATGAATGAGAAGTTCATATTAAGTGATTTAAATGGTGAAGAAAATATTGTCTTTTTTTCGCAAAAACGGTTCTAAACAAAGCCATGTTGTGCGTCTCTGCACACAACAGTGTTTCATTACTGAAAGAATTTACCTTTTTTGAATGCCTTGAATCAGAGATTCACTGATCCATTCATAAAAAGTTTCTTCGTTCCTGAAAGAATCAGCAGTTTTTAATGAATAGATTGAATAAATGACTCAGTGGCTCAGTCATTAAGACAGTGGCTTGCTGCCACCTACTGGTAATTTTAGTCTCATTTTTAAAAGTATCATTCTATTTTTTTTTCTATCATTACATATTTTTGTGTTTATATTTAAAACATTAATTTCATAATATTATTTATGCAATTTGTAAGTGCAAATTATAATTAATTACACTTGTCGCTTAAAAAAAAATAATTAAGCCACTTAGCCAATGTAACTTTTCAGCATAGCCTGTTTTATTTGACTTGTATCCTGTGTATTCTGATACATAAATTAACGTCTCTGGGCTAAGGCCCGTATATCCACTCACCCTAGAACCGCCCCTGGAATCAAACCCATTAATTCAGCATTCTAGCACTTTGCTCTACTGATTGAGAATGCATTGTAAAAAATGGAGCTTTGATAATTTGAATGTGATGGATTATCAACTAATTATGTGCATACAGCACTATGTTTGACAGTTGAGGCAAATTCTGTAAACACTGCTTTGAAAAATAATGCTTTTTTCTTTCTTGTGCTTGCAGGTTCATTCAGATCTTTGTGGCACCAAATGCATTGAAAGTAACAGGTCAGCTGGCATTCTGGAAAGAGGGTGCAAAGAAAAAGGATCTGCCTGAATCCCATCCTGCTGTTTCTCATCGGAGAGCTTGTCAACTTTGACTGTCAAAATTACTGAAATTTAACACAACACAAACTCATTTTTACTGTTACTATTATTTGATTTTTATTAACACTACCAGTCAAAAGTTTTTGAACGGTAAGATTTTTAATGTTTTTAAAGTAGTCTCTTCTGCTCACCAAGCCTGCATTTATTTGATCCAAAGTACAGCAAAAACAGTACAATTTTGAAATATTTTTACTATTTAAAATGTTTTCTATTTGAATATATTTTAAAATGTAATTTATTCCTGTCATCAAAGCTGATTTTTTAACATCATTACTCCAGTCTACAGTGTCACATGATCCTTCAGAAATTATTCTAATATTCTGATTTGCTGCTCAAAAACTATTATTATTATTATGTTGAAAACAGCTGAATCTAATTTTTTCAGGTTTCATGATGAATAGAAAGTTCAGAACAGCATTTATCTGAAATAGAAATATTTTGTAACATTATAAATGTCTTTATCTTCAGTTTTGATCAATTTAAACCATCCTTGTTAAATAAAAGTAGGAATTTGTATAATCCCCCCCACCCCCCATTTTGTAATGTTACAAAATCTTTTTATTTCAGATAAATGTTGATCTTTGGATCTTTCTATTCATCAAAGAATCCTGAAAAAAATTACTCAACTGTTATGATGATGATGATGATGATAATAATAATAATAATAATAATATATGTTTATCAGTATATTAGAATGATTTCTGAAGGATCATGTGACACTGGAGACTGGAGTAATGATGCTGAAAATTTAGCTTTGATCACAGGAATAAATTACATTTTAAAATATATTCAAATAGAAAGCTGTTATTTTAAATAGTAAAAATATTTCACAGTATTACTGCTTTTGCAGTAAATAAATGCAGGCTTGGTGAGCAGAAGAGAATTCTTTAAACTTTTGACTGTTAGTGTACTTGTTTTTGCTTTTTAGTATGTGTATGTTTTGCCATGATACAAAGTGCCCAGGGGACTGTTGTGATGCCCTTTGTTCAGCTAGTTCACCCTAGAGATCATTTACATTTACATTTAGTCATTTTGCAGACGCTTTTATCCAAAGCGACATACAATTTGGGGAACACATGAAGCGATTCATCTTGAAGAGGCAATCCGACAAACGAAGTGCTTGTAACACCAAGTCTATTTTTTTTATGTGTAGGTTGAAGTCAAGTAGTGTCGAAAGAGATGAGTTTTCAGCTGTTGCTTGAAGATTGACAGGGATCCAGTACTCCGAATATGGGTGGGAAGATCATTCCACCAGCAAGGAATGGTGAACGAGAATGTTCTGGAGAGTGATTTTGAGCCTCTTTGTGATGGTACCACGAGGCGTCGCTCACTAGCAGATCTCAGACTTCTGGAGGATGTAGATTCTTAATAGTGAGTGCATGTAGGCGGTGCTGAGCCTGTGGTTGTTCTATGAGCAAGCATCAGTGTCTTGAACTTGATGCGAGCTGCGATTGGTAGCCAATGCAATGAGATAAAGAGAGGTGTAACATGGGCTCTTTTGGGTTCCTTGAAGACCAGTCGTGCCGCCGCATTCTGAATCATTTGTAGAGGTTTGACTGTGTTTGATGGAAGTCCAGCCAGAAGAGCATTGCAGTAGTCCAGCCTAGAAATGACAAGGGCCTGGACAAGAAGTTGTGCAGCATGCTCCGTCAGAAAGGGCCTGATCTTTCTGATGTTGTGTAGTGCAAACCTGCAAGATCGAGCAGTCTTTGCAATGTGGTCTTTGAAGGTCAGCTGGTCATCAAAGATTACACCAAGATTTCTGACCGAAGTTGATGGGGTAATTGTTGATGAACCTAACTGGATCGTGATATCATGCTGTAGAGTTGGAGCGGCAGGAAAGACAAGAAGCTCAGTCTTTGCCAGGTTGAGCTGGAGGTGATGTTCTTTCATCCATGCCGAGATGTCCGCCAGGCAACCTGAGATCCTTGCAGCTACCGTTGGATCATCTGGTTGAAAAGAGAGATAAAGCTGTGTGTCATCAGCATAGTAGTGGTAGGAGAATCCATGTGCCTGTATGATGGGACCCAGTGATGTAGTGTATGTGGAGAAGAGGAGGGGTCCAAGAACCGATCCCTGAGGAACCCCAGTGACCAGTGTATGTGCTTTGGATACCTCCCCTCCCCAGGCCACCCTGAAAGACCTACCAGTGAGATAGGATTCAAACCAGCGAAGTGGAATTCCAGCGATGCCCAGTGATGAGAGAGTGGAGAGGAGTATCTGATGATTGACAGTGTCAAACGCGGCAGATAGATCCAGCAGAATGAGGACTGATGATTTGGAATGGGCTTTTGCAATTCGCAGGGCTTCAGTGACCGAGAGAAGTGCAGTCTCAGTTGAATGGCCACTCCTGAAACCTGACTTGTAGATCAAGATCAAGACTTGTAATTTGTACTTTTAAAAAGAAAAGGTTCAACAATTAAAAAGAATATTATCAGAGCTAATTCTCATGAGTTATTGTGATTTTTATGGGGTTGGGGTGGTAAAAATCATGGATTACAGTGCTGTACCACAATTTGATTGTTTTTTGCAGGTAAAAAATGTTTAAACTACAGCACTGATACTGTAAATGAAAATACAGTAATAATACTGTAAATGAAAATACAGTAAAGCCATTATTATACTGTAAATGCAATTACAGTATTAATACTGTAACCATTTTTACAGTAATTTACTGGCATCCAGCTGGCAGGAAAATTTACAGCAACCTTTTTACAGTGTAGGGTAGCAGAGATACAGATGTATATTGTGGATTTAAAAAAAAAAAATGACTATCTGTTTTGCAGTTTTATAGTTACATGTGGTCTGCTGGTCATATAAAAAGTATTTCGGTTGGCTTAAAGATACATGTTTTATTTTTATTTTTTGCACTGATATGGCAGTCATCTTGGTCTTATACTGTCATCTAGTCATTGACTCAGATAGCACACCCCTATGGACCACCCATACCATTCACTGACTGTCTGTTACGGGGCGAATGAGACGTGAGACATGCAGATCCATATGCAAGGCTTTAATTACAAAGGTGAGGTCAAGAATCAGGCAAGGGTCAGATAACACAGGTAAATCACTGACAAGGCAAAGAATATTCCTAGGGCTAGCGTGGGTCTACGATCGGCGAACATTATCCAGAGAGCTTGACATGAGGGGTAATCCAATAACATGAGCAATAGTCCAGTCAAGGTGCAAACAGAGTCCTAAACAGCAGGAAAAGGGTTAATCCAAGATACACAGGCAGAAGATTAGGAAACAGACAACAAGGCAACACGAAATGACTAGACTTAGACTATAACTTTTTCACAGCCTTGGAATGACTCCATAGTGTAGCTATCGCTAGAAGAGTGATATACACGAAACAATACTTAGTGCACTGAAAGAGGACGTCCAAGGCCTATAAAGGGTGTCTGATGGGATTCAGCTGTGTGTGTGTAATCAGTGCAATGGATGATGGGAAATGTAGTCCAGGGCATAGTGTAACAGTCTGTGTAGTGTGAGAGTCCATGTGGTGAGCGGGTGACCTCTGGTGGTGAGTGAACAGAAGTTCATTGTAACACAGTTCGTAGATCGGGAAGGAGGAGGCGGGAACCGGCGAACATTTAAACAAAGTTTTAATAAAATAAACAAACATAAAAGTAAAGCGGCAGCCCCTCACGGACGACTGCCGCACATAAAATACAAAATAAAAGTCCAGGCCTGGTCCTCTCTCGTCTTCCACTGTCGTCACTCCTCCTTTTATCCTTCTGGAGCTCCTCCGTGGGACTCGAGACCGGTGAGTGGCGCAGGTGTCGCTCATTATCATTAACTCCACCGGCCTCGCTCCGTTCCCACGGCTCTCGGCCCCGCCCCACTCGCCACATTCATAGACCGGATTCGTGACACTGTCATATACAGTATATATATATATATATATATATATACACACACACACACACACATACAGTATGGCACACTAAACTGGGAAGGATTTATCAATGTAGTCAGTCTGAAACTGTCTGACTTCAACAGGATTTCCAGGAGCTTATTGTGTGCCATTCTTTAGACGTATGCCAGGAAACAAAGCTGTGCTTACAAGTTCCAAGCCTACAACAATGGAATATAGGGAAAGTATTATTTATCAAGCCTAGCCAAACACATCAGAGGATTTGTGAGTGATCCTTATTTGCTATTTATTTGCCCTCTCATATCATAAATGTAAGATCGGGTGAAGTATCAAAAACACATCTGTTGCATTTGAAGAGTTCTAAATTTATGTTTAGTTATTTCATTTTAATTGCATAGAAAAGGACCTATACATTGCCATTAGAATACATTTACTGAACATAAACATATGAGTCTGATAAAAATGCTCTTTTTAGAAGAAAATTTAAACGGCACTTAGAGGCTTTTTTCATCTGAACTCCTCATTTGCAACTAAACATGAAAATACAGACACAACTTAGGAGCTTTAGGAGTATATAAAATACAACCCCCAATGGAGGTCAGTGCATGCCACTGTGAAGGTGTTCTTCAGAACTAGCTGACCCTGCGCCTGGAGGGCTATGCTATAAACTTTAGTTCCAACATTGCTGCAGCACACTTGCCTGCTTGATTAGGGTTGGTGCTAATCTCTGCAGGCTGGTAGTCCTCCAGGGCCAGGAGTAGGGATGACTACCCCTGCATCCCTTTTTTTCCTGTCAGCGAATTGGAATAGCAGTTGACAAATGGTACAATGGTTTAATTTTCAAGTATAAATTCAGGTTCAAGTACAACAAACAGCTTTACAGGGAGTGTTAAGTGCTACAATCCTTATGAATTATTTGTAGTTTCACACACTATTCTGAACAAAATGAACTGTACTTGGTCATTTTATATGTTGGCCAGATGCCATTTTCTTGTCTTAGTGGGCTGTTCTTTGCCAATTAAAGGTGCAACTGAGCCCAGACCTTTTGCCGTTGAAGGTCTGGCAAAGTGAGTAACTGGCACATAGTGGTGTGGATGCAGCATCAGGCTTTTAAAAAAGTTTTGAAAAATGAAAATTCTGTCATCATTTACGCTCCCTTAAGTAGTTCCAAACCTGTATGAATGTCTTTGCTCTGCTGAACACAAATTAAGATATTTTGAAGGAAGTTTGTAACCAGGCTGTTTTGGGGCACCATTCACTTCCATAGTAGGAAAAAAAAAAAAATACTATGGAAGTCAATGGTGCCCGAGAACTGCTCTGTTTCCAACATTCTTCAGAATATCTTCCTTTGTGTTCAGCAGAACAAAGACATTCATACAGGTTTGGAACTACTTGAGGATGAGTAAATGAAAGAATTTTAATTTTTGGGTGAAGCCCTGAAGAGGGGGTGCAGTGTACTCAGCCAAAACCCACTAAGCAGGATACAGAGGGACCGCCCTCTTAAAACTACCCAGAAGCCTGGGGAGGCAGCCCACTCCTAAACCCAGCCGGCTTAACTCAGGAAGAGAAATTCCCCATAACCACTCTAGGTGCTGAAACCCCCTGGGAGAGAAAGCTCACAAGCCTCTCTCCACAGGGTATTTAAATATATTCACGCCCAGTGAGGCTCTCCACACCAGAGTATGTGAGCGGAGTGGAGCGTCAACAATTTCCCCTCCGTGCTCCAAGCATTTAATAATCACTTTGCTCCATCTCCGCTGTGGATTCACCATTTCCTGCTCCCGCTACACTCCTCACTCACTGATATCATAAATACCGCTCCGCTATGTTTGAAATAGCACAGTTCTGTTCATAACGTATATTAAAAAATTAAATAACAGGAGAGTTTTAAAGTGGCTTATTGGAACACCAGTGTGCAAACTTTTCCTACCACGACAAGCTAACAACATGGTTGTCAGCATTAATAGGTATAATTGCTGCTTTTTGCAGTGCAAATTTTGTTTGTGATGAAAATAACAGTACGTTTTCGTCAGTTATTTTACCTACGGCTAGATGCATTTCTTACAGATTTCTGCTCATTCGAAATCGGATACAGATGAAGTAGCACTGTAAGATTATATTTGTTTGAATGCATTATTGAGAGAGCGATTGCGTGTGAATAAGTGTTGTAGTACTTGTTTAAATCATGCTTTCAACTGAAAATATTCAGTATCTAGAAGGAACAAACTAATTCCTTCAGAAATATAACTTCCCGCTCATGTCCATTGCCGCCGTCATAGCCTTCACATTCTTTCTGATTTGAATGATCCTTCTCTTTCAAGCTAGCTAAATATGTTTAACATGTGAATTCTTGCTAAATATGCAGTTATATTATGGGCTGCTGGCATGAATTGTACTCATGATGGAGCGGTGGTGGAGCGCTCTTGGAGCGAGTGAAAACCACGATGTTCCGACTTTTAAAAAATCCGCTCCTCGCTCCAGTCAAAATCACACCGCTCCACTCCGCGCTCTGCACACATACTCTGCTCCACACACAATAACATGCATATTGGAGAGGCATGGCCGAGCTGAATATAGCTCCACTGTTGTGCTTTTATACCGGTTAAAAGATCCAAAAATCCATAATTCACATCTTCATCATCCATAAGTACCTCATAAATAGCGAATGCATATTTACCTCTTATCTGGATAGATGCTGTTAATGATTCCGGATGCTTCCCCGCCGGTGACCGTCCTGGCTCAGTCAAATTCGTACCTCTTGGAGCTCGTTTAGAATATATTCAGGTTCAGATAACGAGTTATTATTATTAATTAATCACTCAGAGACTTGTTTAAAAAGGTTAACAAATCACCAAAGCATTGGTTTCGTTTTATTAAAAAACAATTAACTCATAAGCAAATAACAATAAAATAACAACGAATAGTCTTCACCATGAAATGTCGGCCCTGACATATAGTCTAACAAGCATTTATATAGTTTTTGCACCGCTTGTAACTGCCTCCTCCATCCCAGCCAGGAAACATGACCTTTATGTCAGAGTCTGTACAAAAGTAATGTCAAAAGTTCAGAAGGAAATATTACAACATCTCTAGATAGCAAGCGTGTCTAGTTCTATTTTAAACTGTAGGAAAAATTATGACACCTTTTTCAAACATAAGCAACATATAAACCTATATACCTAAACCACAATATAACACCTCTAGCAGGTGTTAAGAGCATCTTATGCCACGGTTTAGCTAAAGGTTCCACCTTGCATGGAAATGCAAAGTGCATCCTCTTGCTTTTAACCGTCATGTTACAAAATAAGCACAGCAACTATATAACCGTTAAACCTACAAGATTATAATCATCTATGGTTTCGACATAAGATATATTTATATATAGCTTTCAACACTCATATTTTTATAACAGGAGTCTAGAGTTTCACTGTCTCTAAATCATTTGTTAACTTTTGCAGTTCATCTGAATAATCACATAATTCAATCATCTCTTATTAATTTCATTATTCTTTTATTTGTCGCTTTCCTGTTTTCTCATCAGTCTCAATATTGCCTTCATCTTGAAGATGATCTTCTGGTCCTCTCGCTCTCTCTTGGGCCCGTCTCATGACGTTCCTTCTTCTCCTGTTTCTTGACCTCCCTACTCCAGTCTCTTTGTATTCCTTGAACTAAAAAATCATCAAAATCAACTTCTATTTTATCTGACCTCTTCCTCACGTTTCTGTTAGAGGATTGATCAGGGAATCGCATATCAGATGAATTAGGGAATAATTCTACACCACCCATGATCTCGCAGGATCAGGGCTGAAACAACTGTGTGCTCACACTTCATCGTCATAACAACCCAACAATATCTGTGGCATCTGACAACCCGTTTAGAGAGGGTGTGTGGATGCTGCAGATCAAAGTGATGACCGCAAGGTGAGATAAACTGTGCCACGGCAGCAGCGGAACCGGGTCACGAGACAACAACGCTTTTTTTTCGAGTGGAGCCTAGACATCATGACACGATGAACGTGTTACTCTAAATATACCCTCAAGTGTTAGAATCCAAACACGGAGGCACACATTTCCTAAGGCGCTGCTTGACTAGAGCGCTATCCACGGGATCCAATAACCCAAAAAGAGCACCTTAAACCCATGAATCCTGCGATCCAAGTCTTTGCCGTGCCTAGGCAACAGCAGGACCTGAACCGCAAGACGCAAATGCTTGTCACTCATCTCTCGAGAAGTGAGTCAAACGCGAATGGAGCTTCTCATTGGATAACACTCACAATGCGCCCTCGAGCACTGAACCTCCTGACCAAGATACATGACGCATAGATCGTGTGTGTCCTCAAGTGACAGAAACCTCGGGCACAGAGACACACACTTTCCAAAGGCGCTCACCTGTCTTGGTCTGCCTCTCTCACACGCACTTCAAACAGATGGCTCCTGAAGGCAACAAAAGTTGGTGACATATTCAGCAGGTACCTTTTATACTTCCGGGCACCCCACCTATGACATCATGGGCCATGTGGACCAATAGGATTGGCATTGTTTCACAAGTGCTTCAGACACCGGTCATGCTGGCAGCATTCCCCAATGTGCAATTCGCAGTGTGGAGTTCCCTAGAAGGGGAACACACAGGCATACCTGAAGTGTAGAATCACAATGCAGTGTCTTGTTCCCTTCTCAGGTAACCAGGTTACATACGCAACCTTAGATGTTCCCTTTTGAATGGAACTCAATGCTGCATCATGGCGTTGATGCTATAAAAATGTCAATATCAAAACCACTAGACTGAGCAAGAACGCCAGCCTAACAAAGCTCTGTAACATTTGCACAGACAATTGCTGAGTGCAGACAAGACTGGATCAACCTTAAAGGGGTCATATGATGCTTTTTTTAAAGATTATTATTTTGTGTATTTGGTGTAACAGAATATGTTGACATGCTTTAATGTTCAAAAAACACATTTTTCAAATACTGTACATTATTGTAGGTACTCTGTGCCCCGCCTCTCTCAAACGCGGTGTTTTCTACAAAGTCCCTCCTTCCGACAAGCGCAGTCTGCTCTGATTGGCCAACTGGCACAGTGCATTGTTATTGGCCGAACACCGCAAGCAATCGACGGAAATGTAACGCCCCTTTCCATAATCGCGAACGTCATCTTTCAAAATAAATGTAAAGACAGTTAATAATGTCCTTAGTTTTACCATCAGTTCAAGCCCGAAATGGGAACAGAGTCACGTGACAGACACAGTGATGATGCTTGTATGTATTTGCACACAAGCCGCGGTTAAGACAGCTGACTTCACTGTGATGTGACCCTGTCTGTCTCTCTCTCTCTCTCTCTCTCACACACACGACGCGCAAAACTCTGCATTTCAACAGTCAATAGCAAATACTTAAACTAATAACAAAATATACTTCCAGTCGCTGATTCAGAAGCGCCAGATTGTCATAGAAAAGTTAGAATTACCGCCTCTCCTAGGTTCACGAAACGGTCATCCATAAAATGCGTTGTGATAACATCTGGGCTGTGCTGTTCTGTTGTAAGTAATCTTAATGATTCCTAATTGCATCTACTTTCGGAAGGCCAAATAAAGTGCTTTTGCTTTCGCATACAAACACAGTGTCTCCCTGACACGGCTGCATCAACACTACTGCAGTTACTGAAACCACGCCTACTTTCTTTGCGTGCACATTTTGGCGGCATTACGCAAATATTTCCACATCCTGATGTAGACATGTGGGGGCGTGTTTGAATGAGCCATTTTAGGTGGGTGTGGCAGAGTCTTAACTTTGATAAAGAATATCTCTTTGGTTTTGAGACTTTAGTCTTTGCAACTTCAGGGATCTTATCTAAGCACAATCAGCTTGTGACACTCCAAAGAGAAAGAAAACTTGAAATCGCATCATATGACCCCTTTAAAGGACCTGGGATGCTGGGGTTGAATCCATATCCAGACTGTAAAACCTGCTGAATGTGTGTGAAGAGGACCAGCCTGCCACAGCACAAACATCATGTAAGGGTGCACTTTTAGATTCTTGGAAGAGCCTTGGAAGATGCTATACTTCCAATGGAGTGGGCCCTGACTCCTTGAGGTGAAGACATTCCACACAATTCATAGAACAGAGAGATAGCATCAGTAATTCAATGGGAAAGGTGCTGCTTGGTGACAACATTACCTCTGTTGTGACCACCAAAAAAGACCAAAACCTGGGACGATTTACGCCACTGGCCTAAGCGGATGGGATGGGACATAAAAGGTGAAGATTTTGTTGCTTTGGAGATTCATGAGGTGGAGGAAAAAAGGCTTACAAGATGGTCAGCTGGCAGGCTGCTGAAAGCAGGTGCAGATGAGCATTAGCTGCTTCCAGCACTGTCTGCTTGTGTTTTCTCTTCCGCGATCACTGTTATGACTCAGGAGGAAGCTCGTACCCGTACATCACTCATATTATGCATTAATAAACTGCCCTGTCTCTTCCATTACACTTCCACATACTATTCTGTACTCAACAAACCCAGAGAAGCGTTTCTATACATGAAACATGAAGCTAATAATTATAATAGTATATTTAGTAATTAATGTGGGATTTTCATGAGATTTGGGGTATTTTCATAACAATAAAGGATTTTTACACAAGAAATGCAAAGCAGGTGCAGTGATTAGCTGCTTATAAAAGTCTTTAAGTAGCATGGTTCAAACACTGATGGTGTTTGACTAACGTTAGCATCAAGCTACATGACAATTTCTGAGATGAATATACATTGTATTTAGGGCTGTAGCTATTTTAGTAATCGGTATTCATCGAAAATCATGACATAAGCCTTTACTGTCGTCTTAGAAGGCTTTGTGGCTTTTGTAAGAGGCAAAAATTAGTGGGCAGGAAGCTAACGTGGAACAAAAACAAGAGTCCATTGGCTACACATAACATTTATTAACACATTAACATCATTAACATGAATTTAAAGTTATTTGGAGAATAAACCCTCTTAAATGTCTCTCTGCATACTGGTGTGTGTGTGTAATCATTTAAAGGAGCATGTCGTTGTAAACGCAGTGCTCTGTAGTTACAGTAAATGGTAGGGATGCACCGAAATGAAAATTCTGGGCGAAACCGAGAATTCTGGATGTGCTTGTGTAACGTGGTGTATTTAGCCCGTCGTGTAGGGGAAATGGATTACGGCTGCCCTGGAAGTTTGAATAACGAAAGGATCTTGGTCCCCGCTCCCCAAACTTTTTAGTCTCGCTACACACTAGCGTGTGTATGTGGTTTCTTACTTTATTGTGCTAGAACACTACTGATTGACAAGGGTAGGCTTCAGGTATGGTACTGTTACACGGTGGCTTCCTGAAGTGAAACTATATATGTGAGAACACAGTGTGATATGCTCCTCCCTCCCCAGATCTAATAAAGTAAGCGAGACTCCCCCACTCCTTAGCAGCTTTCAACAAAAAGGTACACTGTAAATAAGTGCAAAACGGAATTAAACAGAGTTTATTCTTTTAGATTCCTTGTTCTTATGATTAATTATTTCTTCTGTTTGAGTAAAGGATTAAATAAAAGAAAATAAAAGAATTTACAGTATGTGTGTTATCTTTTGAATTCACACTAACACTTTCAACACAACAGTTGACCTTTCACTTGTGGTATAACAAATCTCTTAAGAAGCTTCAAAATGAGATCACTTGCAATTTGTCAATTTGTAAACCCACAAATTCTCTCCTTTTCAAATGATCACCTTCAAACAAATCACATTTGAAAACAACAACCAAAAAAACAAAGCATACAAAATTAAATTTCAGAATGAGCACTTGTATGAAACGTCCCTTCAAAAGGTTTACTCAAGTTCCTTAGTCCACTTGAATTACTACAGTTCGCGGTTTATCAGTTCAGTCACTGAAGAAAACGGAAAAATTAGGAAAGTACCAGTTCGTAGAACGTGCGTTGTCTAGAGTTGGGTGCGTTGAAATAAACTGGAGATCACGTAGTTTAAGTGTGCAAGTTCAAAAATTCACTCAACTTTGTATAAAATGTCCCACAGATAAACTGTCTCAACCAGGACCAGACTGAAGATGAATCAAACTAATGCCGAGTTCACACTGCACGATTTTCAAACTCGTCGGATCGCTGTTGTTTTCACACTGCGTGACTATCTGGGGAAGCATTCAGTCGCTGCTGTGTTCACATTGCACGATGGATCGGCGACAGGGGCTTTCACATTGCACGATTTCACAATAGGAAGAATTGCCGACAACTCTGTCTGATCCGCAAACTACATTTCACAACAAAACACACGCGAGAAGTGATAAGGAAATAACGCGAGAACCTGCGTGTGTCAGACCATTGTTCTCGAGCGAGACTGGAAGTATTAAAACAATATAGCCCGCAAATGGTCTGTGTGCTGATTTCCAGCTACAAAAACAAAAACAGATTATGCAGGAGGGAGATGCAGGGAACAGGGATTGTGTTCTGCAAAGAGTGGTAAATAATAATTTTGCAGTAACTGTTATGGTGATGTTGCGGCTGGTCAAGCTTTTGTGCTTATTTCTGTATGATATAATTGTACATATTAAAATACTGATATGGTCTATAACTCCTCACCGAACTTCCCTCTGCCCTGTATCTTTGTCTCTCATTGGCTGAAGGTCATCGTGATGTAGTTTTCAGTCAGAAATCATTGCACACAGCGTGATTGTGAATCGCCGACAGCTCCAGATATTTAGCATGCCAAATATTTCACGGGCGTCGGCGATTCTCTCTGATCGCGTCTTTGGTAATTCACACTGTGCGATTGTCACTCGCGTGAACGAGCTCCGATTTGCCTCCGATGTCGGGCATTTGTCGGCGATTTATCAAAACCTGTCGGCGAGTGAAAAATCGGGCTAAAATCGTGCAGTGTGAACTCGGCATAAGATGTCACTTGGATGGCAGGGTAGTAACACAATCTTCTAACTTGAATCGGCGGAAAGGTTAAGTCTCTGCATTAACTGCATTATACAGCGATCTCGGTCTCACGTGCTCTGACACGTGCGGGAAACTTAATTACACGTGAACAGTCCCGTTAAACTGTTAGCTCTTGGCGATGCTTTTCAACCAAAACACGGGAAGTGCAAAATACAGCAAAAAGTCGTGTAAAAAGAATCTCTTGATGACAAAAATAAAGCGGGGTTTGCACTTTAAACGTACTCACAGCTTCCGTGGCCTTCACGATATGTTACTGCGTCACTCTAACAGCCAGCACATACCACGAGAACGAAACTGGAAAAACTCTTCTTCACTACGAAACGTGGGTCACTGTTCACACTCTCACTTAGTGCTGTCGTCCTTTATTCGACTCAAGCCCCGATAATCTTCCGTTGAAGCAACTTTATCGAACGAGCTTCTCGATCACGACACTGCACTCACTTCTGACACACTCGTACAACGCGCTCATCCTCGTCTTCCTCTGCTGCACTCACAGCACGTCCAAAAAGCGGACCGCTCGCCAAAATAAAAGTATCCCAAAAATAAGCTCCTTTCAAAATAATATACCCATTACACTTGGTCGAAAATCGAAACCGAAAATGCTTTGTAATAATTATTTATTTTATTAAATAATATAAAGTAATTTTGTAAGACTTTTTAAAAAATCTAACTCAATTTTAATGACACTGAATTAAAAAAAAAAAAAAAACACAAGCCAATAAAATAACCACACTTTTATTGAAAGAAAATTGGACAGAAAATATTAATATTAAATATCAATGTATTATTTTTATTCAGTTCTATGCAACAGAATCAGACATAACTGTTGTTGTTGTTGTTTTTGACTAATTATCCAAATAATGTATAGTCCTGCAAACAGGGTTTTTCCTTTCTCAAAATGCGGCAGAGGTGGTACCATCCTGATCATGTGCACACTGTGTCCCCACCCTTCAAGTGGCTGAAACAAACACTTTTTACACACAACATATTTTATAATAGTTATAGCTGATTAAATAAAATGACAATTATAAAGTTATGTTTTATTTTCTCTCACCTAATGTTTTATTGTTATTTATTCTTAAAATAGCCTTATGAAATGTTTTCTTTTTCCTCAGAAATTCTGTGTTGTGTATCTGGTTATCAAATGAAGGCATAAAACATTAATTTAATTTATCTTTAAATTATTGAAAATTAAACTTTTTGGCAAACAAAGGGGATTTACTATTAAAATTAAAACATGGAAGAAATGTTGTGTGATCATTCCTTTAAAAAAAAAAAAAAAAAAAAGAAGTTTTCATAATTTTAGTAGTAGTGTACATTCTGCTGAACAATAGTAATATTTTTCTGCTGCAATGTCTTCAAATTAATTAAGGGATTAATTTAACTAATCTTAACACTATAATATTATCTATATATTGCACTGAATAAATCATTACACTCGATTAAAGGAGCATTCCATAGCTTTTCAGCAAAATCTATATTATCTCCAGAAATATACATATATCAACAAACAAGGATTTCATGAGGTATGCTTCATCTTTATATGATTTCGTGGTTTGGAATGGTGGGTTTCTGCTGACATTTATTTAATGTGATCCCTATCAAGCAAGGTTGAAAAACTATAAAGTGCTCTTAATCTTGTTTTAGGGAAATTATGTTATCTGCTGCAGAGAAGCAGCGCCAGTACAGGGCTCGGCGTGATGCTGATCCTGAGAGAAGGGCTGCGTATTTACAAAAACATAGACTGTTTTGTGAATGAGACTAATGTAGTATTAACAGCATTTTTTAAAGTTTTTGTTTGTTTTCTCCATTGTTTCAAGAGAGTTGATTAATTACTTGTTGCTGACACTTGTCAAAATAAAAAGGTTTTATTTTAAAGAAAGTTTTCTCTTTTTCTCCTAATGCATCCTGTCAACCGTGTTACTTCTGTCAACTGTGTTACTTTATCTGTCAATTGTGTTACGTGTGATTTTTGTGTCATAAATCTTTAATTGTAGGCAAAATTTTTATAAAAATTATAAAAGGACATCTCTAGAGTGAACAGTATTACATAAAGACGTTGAATAACTCTAGATTCAGTGTAATGGAGAATTATGTTGAAAAAATATCCATCCTTGATGATAGTATACCAAAGAATATCCGTTATTCAGTTTAAAATTCATATTTTTTAAATCAGTTAGACATACAACCTCAAAACCCCTGGTGAATAGACTCAATAACTTTCAAACAAATGTTTTATCATATGTGTAGTACTTCATTTATTTCTTCTATGACACCACTTTTGTCTGTAACACAGTTGACAAAACAATGAATCAAATATTTATTTTCATTTAAATATTTAAAAAGTAATTTGAGCTTAAGCTTGGCAACTAATGAATTTAGAACAATATGGGGGTATATTATGGAAACAACTAGATTATTTTGCAGAAAAGCACACTGATTTCTTCACTTTTTTGTTGACCTGAAATGTACCCCTAATTATAGAATGACCCATATGTATAGCAGACACACACAGGGTAAGTGGGACGTGAGCATGGGGGCCCGGACTTTGCACCGGCTGGTTCCACGCTGCACGTCACGCTCTTTTAATGCATCACACACTCAACTATACATATACATATGTAGGGTAAGCGTGGCATGTGAGGGTGGAACTTTGGGCCTTGTGCCCCGCAGCACCTTTCCTTGATGGCTCGTCTTGGGCCTAATTTATGCCTTGCTGACGGAGGGCCCAGAGGCAGCCTTACAATATCTTACTATTTATAGCTTTATTATTATTATTATTTTTATTACTACTATTACTACCATTATTATTATTATTATTATTACCATTTGTCATCTTCCTGATCCTCCAATCACCCCCTGTCTCTGATGAATAAGTTTATTATCGTTATTGTTGCTTCTATTACTAATTACTATTTAATACAATTATTATTGATATTTGTCATCCTCCTCACCCACCAACTTTCCCTCCATTTCTGATTAATTGAGTTAATTACTATTATTATTATTATTGTTGTTATTATTTATTTATTAATATTATTACTGCTAGTATTACTATTATTACTTATCACCTTCCTCACCCTCCATCCTCTAACGTTTGCTATTAATGCTATTATTATTATTACTGTTATCATTACTATTGTTTTTTTTTTACTATTGTTATGTCTGTTCTACTTTCTATTTATTTATTTATTAATTATGTTATTTTTTTTCTTTTGTTTATATACTTCCACCTCCAACACCCAGTCACACTTACACACACACACGTTCGTTTTTGTGAAAAGTGGGGACATTCCATAGGCGTAATGGTTTTTATACTGTACTTACTGTTTGTGCTATTGCCCTACACCAACCCTTTATTTTTATTTTAAACGAGTTTTGAGTAAAAACATATATTAATCTCAGAAATTGTTTTATGTAACTTGATGCTAAAGCTAGTCTTCGCTCTGACTCATCAGCTTACGTGTAAGTATGTGCCTGCACATACATTATTATGCGACAGAAGATCACGCTCCAGACAGTCATGAATATGCTTTGCCCAGGCTGTGGATTAAAGATAATAATGTTGTAAATAATGTTAATTTTCTTACACAGACCTATTGTTTCGCTACAGAAGGCCTAAGTGTATTGTCAGGAGCCACAGGGATTGATTTGGTCATGTCTGTATTTGTTTTTTTTACACTCAAAAACCAACAGCCATGGGTGTGCATTTTATGAATTACCAAGAACAACAGTTTCACCAAAAAAAATCTTCTTTACTGTTCTACTGAAGGGAAAAAAAAGTAATCTGAATCTCGGATGGCCTGAGAGTGAGTAAATTAACATTTTTTGGTAAACCATCCCTTTAACCCAAATGTACTGCCAAGGTGTCCCCCAAAACATACAAAAAGCTGCTCAGAGTGTGTGCAGTTCTTAGTGTGTTCCATATCTCATCAGGAGGAAGTGCTTACAAGCTTACCACAAGATCCCTGAATGGGGCAGTGGGAACTAAAGCACATAGCTGGGCCGGGGCCTCAAGACAACATGAGAGTCTGTCGGTCTGAACTCCAGTCACACTTCACTTACAGAGAGCACTTGTTGGTCCCCAGCCCTCTTGATGGAACTAAGCACAGTCAGGAGTGCCCATCTTCAAAAACAGCTTGGTTGACTGTGAGGGCTCAATTGGAGCTCTCAGTAGGATCTGTAAGACCAGAGAGATGCTCCAAGAGGGAATAAGGCACAGTCTTGGGGGATTTAACCACTTCACGCCTTTGAGAAATGATTAGGTTGTGCATCCTTAAGGACTTACCTGTCCCATTCAGGGGCTAGACAGATGTTCCAAACATCTGAACGCAGATGCCACATTGTGACCTGCCCATGAGAAATAACGTCCTTCCACAGGAGGATTTGCCAGGAAAGGGCTGTCGAGAGGACCATGAGGTCTGAGAAGCAAGTGTGAATGAACCAATGAGGTGCAATCAGCAAGACTTGTTTTACTTCCCTGACCATGCACAGCATCTGTGTGATCAGGCTCACTGGGGGGAATGCATGCTTGTGCAGACCCCTGTGGCAGCGTCGTCCAGGGAATACTAAAGAGGTCAGTGGGATGACTCCTGCAAAATGGACAGATCTACCCATGCTTCGCTGAATTGACTGCAAATCACCTGGACCGTGTGATTGAGGTCGCTCAGGATAGTGATTTTTGTAATTTATCTTTAGGTTTTTTTTTTTGCAACACTTTATTTTTGATGATCCCTTTTGAACATTCTGTTGACAATAAGTAGAGTTGCACCTACATGTCTGCTTAATCTTAGAGTATTAGTAGTCTGTTTGCTTAATATCTGCTTACTCTTTATTGTGATGATCTCCAAACAGACATTCAACTGACTAGAAGTAACTTTTTCTAGAACTAACTATTCTGTGAGCATCAACTGAAAAACAGCTTGAAAACAAATGCTGAACTTGCTCTGCCGGACTGGATATACCATACCAGTAGGGTTGTAGTGGAATATGTTTTATGAGAACTGTAAACTGAACTGTATTAATGTACATCATTAATGAGGAGATGCGATCTAATTCTGTTTGCAATGAAAAAAAAAAAGTTCTGAACTATTACCTGAGGCATTAAGGCACACCCTTTTAAGTTATTCTACATATTTCTCATCTCAGATACGATCTGGACAAATGAGACATAAATGCTTTTCTTGTTCATGGTGTGAGAATATAGACAGAAACACCCATATAATGACCATTTTTTCCTCTCTGTTTTCCTGAGTTGGCCAGTAATTTCAGACATTCCAAGCAAAACGTATTGTCCACCCTCAGAATTCCAAAGGCATGTGAAAAAACAGATACACCCAACAAGATCTTATAAACACAAATGAAGAACAGAATCCAGCCAAATTCCCACACAGTATTAGAGGACAGAAAATTAGTAAACAGTTATAGAATACTCGGATAAAAACAAAGTTTGAGAATTTACTTGTGTCCATAATGGCAGATCTGTGCCAAAGGTCCTTGTCATTAGTGATGCTTGTCAAAAGCGAAGCATTACTACTACTATTCTGTTTGGGAATCATGGGAAGGTTTTTATAGATTTTGTACAAACTTTAGCGTGTAACTCATCCCACATCGTTTGTCAAATCATGCGGCTTACTGAGGAGAGGTCTGCTATGACTTTTATAAGCGATCAGGCATACGATCATTGTACCGTGGGCAAAAATTGGCGAAAAATCCCATAGACTAGCATCGTGCTAGCAAGCTGTGTGAGAATATAGCCCGCAATGGGGTACAAGTTGCAAGAACCCTCAAAGTTGCTCCATAGCCATACTATGGTGAGGGACAGCCCATGAAACAACATCTGAACTCTACTATGGTAATTTACATAGGAATTTTGTATTAAACATAACTCTGCATCACAATTACATAGAGACATGTAGGTGGGCTCATTTTACTCAGGCAAACAATCTGTCTCTCAGGGTCATTGTAAAGCTGTCAAGCCATGTCCTAGCAACGATTTAGAGCACCCTAGCAACTGATCCCATAGACTGCCATTATAAAAGCCCAGATGGATATCTTTGGATCACAGTGCCATAGAGACACGGGGGTGGGCTCGTTTGCATCAACACTTCCTAGCCACACCCTAACAACCACTATCGAGCACCCTAGCAACCCAAACCTTAACAAGCATATCTTCAAATCTGAACGTCATAGAGACATGGGGGTTGGTTTATATCATTCATACCCCAAGCAGCTTTTGGAGTATCATCATTGGCAGCTGCCGAGCCACTCCCTAGCAACCAAACAGAGTACCCTAGCAACCATTTAGCAAGACCTGTATTTGTGCATCAGAACATCGTAGAGACATGGGAGCAGTGTTGGGGAAAGTTACTTTTAAAAGTAATGCATTACAATATTGCGTTACTCTATAAAAAAAGTAACTAACTGCGTTTTTTACTTTTCATGGAAAGTAATGCATTACGTTACTTTTGCGTCACTTTTTGTCACCTGGGCTGGGCTCGCTTATTTATTTTTAATAACAGAAAACCCAAAAGTTATATTTTTGGCAACTGTAAAGGCCCTTTCACACAAAGAATGAAATTAATAAGCCACTTACTCCCAATTTCTCTTAACACTGGGACAAGAAAGGTGTCAGTGAATAAATAGGAAAACAAAGTAACTTATTTGAAAAACAAACTCATATATTTTCTTGTTAATTTAAAAGTAATGTGTTACTTTACTATTAACTTGAAAAAAGTAATCTGATTATGTAACTCTCGTTACTTGTAATGCGTTACCCCCAACACTGCATGGTTCTTTTGACTCATGTTAGCAAGTAGGATTCACTAATAGTGATTAGCTAAGCGTTAAAACAGGCAAAAAATTATAAGTAATTGCTAAAATATGATTAAAGATGTCAAAATATGCTAGCATCATGCTAACAATATGCTATATCATGCTAGCATTGCTTAGCTAAGTATTAAAACATGTTAAGAACATGTTAAAACATGCTAACACATGCTAGGATCGCCTACCTAAGTGCTAAGACATGCTAATAGCATGCTAACATTAGCATCTTGTTAAAGCATGCTAATGACATGTTAATAGTTTTATCCACGTAAGCATCTTGTTAAAAACATGCTAGCACATAGGCGCGGGAAGTGGGGGTGCTGAGGGTGCTGCAGCACCCCGTTTTTTTATATAATGTATATGTATATTATTATATATTGTATATTTATACTGGAATATTTGGGATTTGACTATGAAAAGAGATTTGATTATGTTTGAGTTTTGAGTTATTCAATAATTCAAATCAAATCAAGATGTGTATTATTAACCAATCAGATTTGTTGTTGCCGATTACAATGTGTAACTTTAAGGTTACCTTGAGGGACGTAATTTCAGTTAGACACACGAAGCGCAGTGTGAATTTGTTTATTTATTTGGATCTCCATTAGCTATGCCCTCAAGCATTGCTAGTCTTCCTGGGGTCCCCACAACACTTAACATTCATACATTATTACATACATTAAAGAAATACATCAATAAAAAATAAAAAGTTAAATATATTCTCCACAATCCAAAACATCTCTATAAACATATCTTCCAATTTTTTAATATCTAAGACGCCTACAATATAAAAATTGCATCTTTAAGGACTTACCTGTCCCATTCAGGGGCTAGACAGATGTTCCAAACATCTGAACGCAGATGCCACATTGTGACCTGCCCATGAGAAATAACGTCCTTCCACAGGAGGATTTGCCAGGAAAGGGCTGTCGAGAGGACCATGAGGTCTGAGAAGCAAGTGTGAATGAACCAATGAGGTGCAATCAGCAAGACTTGTTTTACTTCCCTGACCATGTACAGCATCTGTGTGATCAGGCTCACTGGGGGGAATGCATGCTTGTACAGACCCCTGTGGCAGCGTCGGTCAGGGAATACTAAAGAGGTCAGTGGGATGACTCCTGCAAAATGGACAGATCTACCCATGCTTCGCTGAATTGACTGCAAATCACCTGGACCGTGTGATTGAGGTCGCTCAGGATAGTGATTTTGTAATTTATCTTTAGGTTTTTTTTGCAACACTTTATTTTTGATGATCCCTTTTGAACATTCTGTTGACAATAAGTAGAGTTGCACCTACATGTCTGCTTAATCTTAGAGTATTAGTAGTCTGTTTGCTTAATATCTGCTTACTCTTTATTGTGATGATCTCCAAACAGACATTCAACTGACTAGAAGTAACTTTTTCTAGAACTAACTATTCTGTGAGCATCAACTGAAAAACAGCTTGAAAACAAATGCTGAACTTGCTCTGCCGGACTGGATATACCATACCAGTAGGGTTGTAGTGGAATATGTTTTATGAGAACTGTAAACTGAACTGTATTAATGTACATCATTAATGAGGAGATGCGATCTAATTCTGTTTGCAATGAAAAAAAAAAAGTTCTGAACTATTACCTGAGGCATTAAGGCACACCCTTTTAAGTTATTCTACATATTTCTCATCTCAGATACGATCTGGACAAATGAGACATAAATGCTTTTCTTGTTCATGGTGTGAGAATATAGACAGAAACACCCATATAATGACCATTTTTCCTCTCTGTTTTCCTGAGTTGGCCAGTAATTTCAGACATTCCAAGCAAAACGTATTGTCCACCCTCAGAATTCCAAAGGCATGTGAAAAAACAGATAGACCCAACAAGATCTTATAAACACAAATGAAGAACAGAATCCAGCCAAATTCCCACACAGTATTAGAGGACAGAAAATTAGTAAACAGTTATAGAATACTCGGATAAAAACAAAGTTTGAGAATTTACTTGTGTCCATAATGGCAGATCTGTGCCAAAGGTCCTTGTCATTAGTGATGCTTGTCAAAAGCGAAGCATTACTACTACTATTCTGTTTGGGAATCATGGGAAGGTTTTTATAGATTTTGTACAAACTTTAGCGTGTAACTCATCCCACATCGTTTGTCAAATCATGCGGCTTACTGAGGAGAGGTCTGCTATGACTTTTATAAGCGATCAGGCATACGATCATTGTACCGTGGGCAAAAAATTGGCCGAAAAATCCCATAGACTAGCATCGTGCTAGCAAGCTGTGTGAGAATATAGCCCGCAATGGGGTACAAGTTGCAAGAACCCTCAAAGTTGCTCCATAGCCATACTATGGTGAGGGACAGCCCATGAAACAACATCTGAACTCTACTATGGTAATTTACATAGGAATTTTGTATTAAACATAACTCTGCATCACAATTACATAGAGACATGTAGGTGGGCTCATTTTACTCAGGCAAACAATCTGTCTCTCATGGTCATTGTAAAGCTGTCAAGCCATGTCCTAGCAACGATTTAGAGCACCCTAGCAACTGATCCCATAGACTGCCATTATAAAAGCCCAGATGGATATCTTTGGATCACAGTGCCATAGAGACACGGGGGTGGGCTCGTTTGCATCAACACTTCCTAGCCACACCCTAACAACCACTATCGAGCACCCTAGCAACCCAAACCTTAACAAGCATATCTTCAAATCTGAACGTCATAGAGACATGGGGGTTGGTTTATATCATTCATACCCCAAGCAGCTTTTGGAGTATCATCATTGGCAGCTGCCGAGCCACTCCCTAGCAACCAAACAGAGTACCCTAGCAACCATTTAGCAAGACCTGTATTTGTGCATCAGAACATCGTAGAGACATGGGAGCAGTGTTGGGGAAAGTTACTTTTAAAAGTAATGCATTACAATATTGCGTTACTCTATAAAAAAAGTAACTACCTGCGTTTTTTACTTTTCATGGAAAGTAATGCATTACGTTACTTTTAAGGCCACTTTTGTCACCTGGGCTGGGCTCGCTTATTTATTTTTAATAACAGAAAACCCAAAAGTTATATTTTTGGCAACTGTAAAGGCCCTTTCACACAAAGAATGAAATTAATAAGCCACTTACTCCCAATTTCTCTTAACACTGGGACAAGAAAGGTGTCAGTGAATAAATAGGAAAACAAAGTAACTTATTTGAAAAACAAACTCATATATTTTCTTGTTAATTTAAAAGTAATGTGTTACTTTACTATTAACTTGAAAAAAGTAATCTGATTATGTAACTCTCGTTACTTGTAATGCGTTACCCCCAACACTGCATGGTTCTTTTGACTCATGTTAGCAAGTAGGATTCACTAATAGTGATTAGCTAAGCGTTAAAACAGGCAAAAAATTATAAGTAATTGCTAAAATATGATTAAAGATGTCAAAATATGCTAGCATCATGCTAACAATATGCTATATCATGCTAGCATTGCTTAGCTAAGTATTAAAACATGTTAAGAACATGTTAAAACATGCTAACACATGCTAGGATCGCCTACCTAAGTGCTAAGACATGCTAATAGCATGCTAACATTAGCATCTTGTTAAAGCATGCTAATGACATGTTAATAGTTTTATCCACGTAAGCATCTTGTTAAAAACATGCTAGCACATAGGCGCGGGAAGTGGGGGTGCTGAGGGTGCTGCAGCACCCCGTTTTTTTATATAATGTATATGTATATTATTATATATTGTATATTTATACTGGAATATTTGGGATTTGACTATGAAAAGAGATTTGATTATGTTTGAGTTTTGAGTTATTCAATAATTCAAATCAAATCAAGATGTGTATTATTAACCAATCAGATTTGTTGTTGCCGATTACAACGTGTAACTTTAAGGTTACCTTGAGGGACGTAATTTCAGTTAGACACACGAAGCGCAGTGTGAATTTGTTTATTTGTTTATTTATTTGGATCTCCATTAGCTATGCCCTCAAGCATTGCTAGTCTTCCTGGGGTCCCCACAACACTTAACATTCATACATTATTACATACATTAAAGAAATACATCAATAAAAAATAAAAAGTTAAATATATTCTCCACAATCCAAAACATCTCTATAAACATATCTTCCAATTTTTTAATATCTAAGACGCCTACAATATAAAAACGTATTGCTCATTCAGTTAATTCCTATGCCTCAACCTCCTATAAGTACAAAATTCCAAGGTGTGCCTTTACCTGCCTTTTAAAATATTTTTTTTGTGTGTTATCCTAATTAATGACACTGTTAAGAAATTCCATAATTTCATTGCCCTGAATGTTACTGTGCGTTTAAGAAAATTAGTTTTAGCATAAGGGAGTAAAAATCTACCTTCTGTTGCCCGTCTAGTAACATATTCATGTGACTGAACATTAAATTGTAATTTATTATACTGATCCAATGGAGTTTTAAAATGTAAAACCTTCCATGTTGATAATAGTATTGCAGAAATCATCCTATCTTCCAATTTTAGCCATTTCAGATCAAAATGCGTTCTATTAATGTTTGTTCTATACGGACACCAGAGGATTAATCTTGCTGCCTTATTTTGTACCAACTGAAGTTTCCTCAAATCCTTTTTTGAAGCATTAGCCCATATTATCTGATAATAGTTCAGCTGTGAGAAGAAGAGAGTATCCAATATTATTTTCATTATATCAAACGTAAAATATTGTCTACATCTCCATTTTCTTCACTGTGTTCTCAATATGCTTTGACCATGACAATTTATTATCCAAGGTGATACCCAATAGTTTTACTTCCTTAACTTGCTGAGTGAATAAGTGTTTTATTTACAGGTATGTATAATTTCAGCTCCGGTTTGGAGCGTAGAGAGTAATTAGACCCAAATACTATACTCTTTGTTTTAGATGTATTTAGTATCAACTTATTTTCTAAAATCCACTTTTCTATACTCTCCAACTCCCCATTCAAAACAGCCGTTAATTCAACCGACGTTTGTGCAGATGCCTAAACTGTTGTATCGTCTGCATACATTGTTAATTTAGCACTTCTTAGCACCAGATATAAATCATTTGTAAAAATGGAATACAACAGTGGTCCTAAACAGCTCCCACATTCAATTCCCCTTCTATCTGAACAACTTCCTGGGAAAACCTCTTTTATGACCGTTTATACACAATTCTTTGCTTAGCTTTGGATATTTTGCTTTTCCTTGTAATCACAACTATATTGTGATCACTACAACCTACTTGGACTGATATCGCTGTCGTATACAAATGTTCATTGTTCAAATAAATATGATCTATACAAGATGATGTGAACTCGCCCTTATTATTTATACTTATTCTCGTTGGTTGTCTAACCATCTGTTTCAATCCACATGCGTCTATTATATTTTCCCATTGATTCTTTAAAAAGCACTCATGTACTAACCAATTAATATTAAGATCACCTAAAAAGACAAATTCCATATTTAATTCACAAACCTTATTCAGCATCTCACCCATGTCTTCTAAATATTTATGATTTGAAATTGGTGGACTATAACAATATCCAACTAAAATTGGCTTGACATGAGGTAAATTAACCTGCAGCCATAGAACCTCCACTTCATTACACATAATATCTTCCCTTACCTTTACAGAAATATGATTCTGCACATAAAAGGCAACACCTCCACTGTACTTATTTCTATCGCTTCTATATAAATTATATCCACTTATAGACACAGCATTATCATCAAAAGTCTTGTCCAAATGAGTTTCCGATAAAGCAACAATATTAATTGTGTTTGACAGCAACAAATCGGCAACTTCGTGTACTTTGTTCTACAAATTCTACAAAACTACAAATATTCAAATGAGCAAACTTTACATTTTTTTGGCAATAAAACGGCAATAGACATCCAATATATAACATCACACCTTGATCCTTGTCAAATCCTCACATGTTCTCTTTTGCCTGCCTTTTATGAACAATGAGTTTATCATACCTTAAGAAAGCAATGTCCCCTCTTTCTCTTGCAGCTTTCATTTTAGGAATCAGTTCCTTTCTCCTCTTTCGAAATGATTCAGGATAGTCCTCATTTATAAAAATATTCGAACCCTTCAGCTTTCTTGCGTTGGCCATCACTCGGTCTCTGTCCTTGATTCTTCAAATACAACACCATTGTTGGGCGAGGCCGACTCCGGATTTCATCCTTTCCTTTAAGAGCTTTACCGACACGTTGAACTTTCTGTATCCCGATGGTAAGTGGGTCCAGATCCAATTTATCCTTGAAAACAGCCAGCACCTTCTCTTCTGAGTCTGACCCCTTTTCGTTCTCAGCTTCAGCAATTCCATCAATGATCACATTCTGACGTCTGGTCTGGGCATCTAGAAAGTCTGTTTTCCCATCTATCGCCAACATTGATTCCGCCAGTTTATGTATGTTGTCTTCATTTGATTTAAAGTTAGACGACAAACTTACACTCGATGCTTTTAAATCGTCTACCTCCTTTTGTGTAAATTGGAGGCTAACTTTTAACTCCTGCAGCTCTTTCACGATAGCATCCATTGTTTCCATAAAGGTGTACATACAAACTTTAAAATTGCTTTCTTGTTGTTTCCTGTGTGATGTACTGTCCAGAGTCTCTCTTTTTCCTTACGACCAGCCATGCTTTCCCATAGACAACAAACACAAGATAAGCGCCAACCTTTACTTCACTCCGCTATGCTTCAAAGCGATACAATGTGTCGACGAGTTAAACGTCTGTACCTTGATATTCATCAAAATCATGTTACAAAATGTTTTCATTCATGAATTATAATAATTTAAATTTGAATAGTGCACTATAATGTCTATGTTCAAAACTGTGAGTGACAGTTAAGGGGTTAAACATTAATCTGTCACTAAATAGCACAAGACAAGGACTTCAAAGACACAAAGTGAAACATTCAAACAAAAATTGCAGTCTGCAAGACTTACTTGAATAAACCTGGGGCCTCCTTAATAAAGTCTCTGAAACGCAGGCTATGATTTTGGGATGCCTTGTGATGTGCAGTTCTTCTTTTGCAGCGGATACAAAGCCTGGCAAATATTGTCAAAATCATCTAGAAGAACTAGGAGGAGGGGAGAGGGAATACGGAGAAAAAAACATAAGAGAACTACGGAGCATTGCAAGCCCTGCCCTACATTAAGATGGCTGTTTATGCACTGTTTGCGAACTTCATGGGACTCACAAGGCAACTTTCTAGAAATCTAAGTTAATATGTTATTTAATTTCGAGTTATTGAACATAAGCCTCACAATGGTCTTCAGTCAGGCCAAGTTCCAAGTTAAATAGGAATGCACCAATATTACAATTCAAGATGAGATGACTCATATTAAAATTCCGTACTATACTGCTACTGTCACATGCTTGACCCAGTTTCCTTAGTTCTCCTCATTAGTTAATTAGCTCCTCATCTGAATGGCATTATTCCATAGGACTGCTTGTGTATCTGGTGTTTTGCCAACATCTAGACATCTATTGTCTTGACACACAATGTGTAACAGTAATGTAGCGTGTCTATGTACCTGAGCTGGCATACCCTTAATCTTTATGTAATTAAGTAACTTAAGTAAGGCTGAAGTTTATCGTTACCAAAGATGTGATGTCACAAAAGAGATGAAAGATGAAAGCCAAAAGAGATGAAAGTTGAATGATACAGTTATAAGTTACAATATTTCCCACCAAGAGCTTGTCTGAACCCTTACCTTGAAATCCAGGAACATGTCATGCTACATGTAAGTATACGTAAATATTCATTTAGACTGTCATACTTAATTCCAAGTACTCTTAGTAATAACATAGTCACATTCAACTTGTTTTCAAGTCCTTCAGGGACCAAATGCATGTAATGGTCAATTTACATTTGTATGCCCTGGAGCAGCTGTAAGACCCAAATTTAGAAAAAAAAAAAAAACTAATAATTTCACCATTTATATGTTATTGTGGGAGGCCTCTAATGCATAAATAAATGAGTTTTAACATTTTGGATATTTTAGTATGTTTTTAGTGAAATGTTGTAATATTACAACGTTGGGCCTTTGGGTAGCAGAATTCCAGTGATTTTACCAACTGTCTGAACAAATCTAAAGAAGATCTAAGGGTTCATTTGCAGGGTATACTACTTATGTAGCCCCATACCAGCAGCCTATATATCCATACAAAAATAATAATTTTTTCACAAAATAATAATAATCAGACAAGTCATGTTTTTATGAATATTATATTTATTATAAAAAAATATGTTCAATCAAAAATATTTACTGGTATTTACAATGTCTAGCTCTGTTCATAGCTATGTTCAATTCCTATAGTCTCATAATGATTTTATAAATGCTCCTTTCTTTTGAACACTGTACTTATTGGTGTTAGATGTCAAAGCCTTGATCATATCTTCTGACATAAACCTTCATAAGTACTCCAGTGGTGTATGATGGGAGACTGCATCATTAGTGATATCCTCATAAGAGAAATTAATGTTGAGAGATGAAATCCTTTTTTTCAGACAGCTATACCTGTTACAGCGCATGGTCTATGTTCTTGAATGGCCTGGTTTTGTTGGCATGATGTTCACATAATCGTCAGATGGGCCAACAAAAATGGGTGGTCAAGTGCAGGTTTATTTTAGTGGAGCTAAACTGATGTTGTTATATTACAACTGTGGGCCTTACAGGGTTAACAGAAATGTTCACTAAAGAGAAAGAGAATGTTTCATGTTTTTTTTTTGTTTTGTTTTTTTCAAATGATTGTAAAAATCCATTCATTTTCAACTGTTTTAAGTGGAACAACAGATAAACTTCAAAAGGCAATATAGATTTTCTGAGAGCTTGCAGAACTTTCCACAGGGTTTTTCTGTTCTCCATCCTCCTAACAAGCATATCGTGCTAATGACAAGCATACACATCAAGCATAACTTCAGTGGGAATGTTCACATTTGGGTTTCAGCACATCCTCTACAGGATATAAAAAATATTTCTCAAGAATGCAAGCCAACAGCCAACACCCAAATTAACTTATTTATGTTAAGTCTGTTATGGAAATGATCAGTAACGCTTAATGGATTGTTAATGGATTAAATGCCATGAAGTAACAATATTAAAGCAAATAAATAAATAAATAAATTGTGCACTGTTTAATTAGTGTTCCTTCATAATGCTGTGTTTATATATAGTTTGAAATAATAAAGATGAATTAGGACACAATATGTAGTAGTGGTGTGCAGTGTAAGTATATTTAACCAAATTTCAATGTAAATTTCACCAAGCTGATTGCTCTCTAAAAACCTGCACACATAGGATATCATGTTTTCAAGATTTCAAGTTTGATTTGGATGTGACAGTGAGAAGTGAGTGAGTTATTTACTTTTCAATTAGTCTTTCCATTAATGGCATCATTTATTTATTTCAGATTGATTTGTAGGCTTGGAATAAGTGCACAAAAACTAGAGGTGTGATTTATCATGTAAACTAATCATAACCAATTATATCCAATCATAGCACAATGGAGGCATACTTTGTGGGGTCGGTTAAAACTCAATGGGCTCAGGGGAGACAAGAGAGAAATGGCCTCCCACTGTAACCTTAACCGCTGGTGTCACTGTTGGACAGTGTCACTATCACAAATATATATTTTGATATATTTTTTAAATGTCATATACTTAACATTAAAGTTAAGTCATCATTTACTCACCCTCGTGTCGTTCCAATCCTCTATGATTTTCTATAATGATCCTGTCACTTTATTTAGTCTTGTTTTGGTTTGGTGACAGGATCCTAACACTTGTGTCTTGTACTATCCTGTCCTCATGTGAGTGTGCAGCTTCAAATTTGCTCTCTGGGCCTTGTACTTTCCTGTCTATGTGGTGTTTGTTCGGGGCATGATGTGTGGGTCCCGATACTCCTGTACAGTTCAGTTTTGGTTCAGTTTAGAAATTTGGATGCTCATTGTCTATAATATCATTCCTTTCGTTATAGTCAAATGGTGGGGACTTCCATGTGCTTGTGTGCTGTGTTTTGTCTGAGCACATGGCTTGTGAACAATACATATCGTTTATTGTTACTCCACGGCATTTACTGCATTAACAAATTGAACCTTATTGCAAAGTGTTACAAATAAAACTAAATAATAACATTAATTATTTAACTGATAATTAAGTTAACTGAAATCATGTATGTAACATGATTGGCTATAAAAGGGATGTCTTAGAGAGGCAGAGTCTCCAGAAGTAAAGATGGGCAGAGGCTATCCAATCTGTGAAAGAGTGCGTAAAAAGATTGTGGAATACTTTAAAAACAATGTTCCTCAACGCCAAATTGCAAAGGCTTTGCAAATCTCATCATCTACTGTGCATAACATCATAAACAGATTCAGAGAAACTGGAGAAATCTCTGTGCGTAAGGGACAAGGCCGAAGACCTTCGTTGGATGCCCGTGGTCTTTGGGCCCTCAGACGACACTGCATCCTTCATCGGCATGATTCTGTCATTGACATTACTAAATGGGCCCAGGAATACTTCCAGAAACCACTGTCGGTAAACACAATCCGCTGTGCCATCTGCAGATGCCAATTAAAGCTCTATCATGCAAAAAGGAAGCTATATGTGAACATGGTCCAGAAGTGCCGTCATGTCCTGTGGGCCAAGGCTCACTTAACCCTATAAAACCGACGGGAGCGCCCGATAGATCTGAGGTTGCTAGCGGTTGCTAGATACCTTTTCCTACGTCTACTATGACGTAATCACATTCTGTGCACTATGACCCCAAGGTGTGTCTCATATGGTGACGTCACAAGCCGCGACATTTGACTTTCTTTTGCTGTAAGTATATACTACTGCTGCTGCTGTGTTCTATTCATCACTCTTATTTATTTATCATTGCAATCTGTTGCTTTTTTCTTTTTCACAAATGCACCTTTACAAATGCAAGCACAATCACACACTCGCGTGTATAATGTTACGACTGCATGAAAACATAAGTACATGCATGCAGAGGTTTTGGAGCTACTAACGTTACTCGCGTGCGACGACGAGGAACTCTCCGACTGCTCATCTGCTCCAGAATCTGTTTCTAGTGGGGTTTATTTTTGTTTTATGTATTTGTTTTGTTTTGTTTTTACACAAGAATAACTGAGATGTTCTTCATGTATTTATTTTTCAATCAACATCGCTCTCAAAAGCAAAATGTTATATTTTTTTACCCCACAAATTCAAATGCACTCCATTCATCTGTGAGGCATGCCACATAACCCTCTGAATTATTCTAGTCAGGAATTGTCACAAGTGTTATCACAGCCTTTCTGCATTTTTAGTTATGATAAATTACAGATTTTAGAGTAGTGTAACTGATTATTTTACATTGTCTTTTGTAGTTGTTCAAACAATATTGCTCTCAAAAGCAATATATTATCGGTTTGACTTCATAATGCACGTTTATAAAAATGAGTGTATCTCACAAACGAATTTATGTAATCAGTCCAAATCAATTGTATGTAGTTTTAAAGTGTTTTACGCAAGTTTTTTACATTGACAAGTTTGAGGTTTGACATTTATGATATTTCTGTATTTAGTAAAATATATTGAAAAAAAAAATCGATTTTCATATTTTGGTTGGTTTATTGCACTTTTGAGCTATTTATCTAGTAATTATGAATGAATGAATGAATGAATGAATGAATGACGCATTTATATAGTGCTTTAATGTGTATCGACATTAAACGTAAAATACGTCAAAAACGACCATGAACTTTTCATCAGCTGGAAACCTATATCCGGCAAGAATGGGACCAAATTCCAACACCAAAACTCCAGAAACTCATAACTTCGATGCCCAGACGTCTTCAAATTGTTTTGAAAAGAAGAGGAGATGCTACACCATGGTAAACATACCCCCGTCCCAACTATCTTGAGACCTGTAGGAGGCATCAAATTTGAAATGAGCTCATTTTGTGCATAAAATTGTACAATTTCCCAGTTTAAACATTTGTTATGTTATCTGTGTTCTATTGTGAATAAAATATTGGCTCATGTGATTTGAAAGTCTTTTTAGTTTTCATTTTATGAAAATTTAAAAAATTTCCCAACATTTCCGGAATTCGGGTTGTAAAACATCAAGCCCACAGAGCTGTTCAGTCATGATGTTGATTTATAGGCCAACATGGAAGGCTAATTCTCCATGGGTACTCATTTCTGAGTGTACAAGCTGAGAAACTAAATGTCAAAATCTCTTAATGTGTGAAATCACAGAGATTCATCAAAAACACTATTCTACTCATTTCTGCAATGAGGTCTAAAAGTCATCATCATCATTACACACTATTACATTGATTTCAGTGAATATCCATAACACACTTAACATAAATAAGATATTTTGGGTGTTGGTTGTTGGCTTACATTATTGGGAAATTGAGGACATGCTGCCAAGCACATAGCTTGTGATCATGTGATGTGTAACAGGGCTGCCTTAGGCAGGGATTGAACCTGGTGTTCTAAGTGTGCTAACTGCCCGACAGTTAAACTCAACAGCAGAAGAACATTATAAAAAAAAAAAAAGATCCAGGTTACTTCAAAAATAAAAGTAATCTTTACTAGAGAAACAAACAGAAAAAAAAAAAAAAGCAGACATGAGGATCCAAAAAAATACAGCAAGAAACAGACCTTAACTTGAGGACAGGAAAATGTATACACCGGATAAAGGGTCAAACAAGGCAAAAGTATTTGTGCAACAAAACTGCGCATACTGCAGGAACGGTATAACAGAAAATTTTAGTGGTTTTGAAACCGTGGATTTTCCAAACCACGGTATACCTTGAAACCGGTTATCGTCCCATGCCTACACCATTGGTAAATTTGAGCAAAGGCAGCTGTGAAAATAAATTTGCATTGTTTATGTTTTTGATCTTTCATTCAAAAAATTCACAAAAAAAATGAAGTAAAACAATTGAAAGTTGTGAGAAAATCTCATGATGAATTTTTTATTTATTTTTTCCTCCAATGCATGTTGGCCACAATTACTGGCACCCCTAGGAATTCTTATGAGTAAAATATCTCTGAAGTATATTCCCATTCATATCTACATTTTTTAGCACACCCGGGTGACTAGGAGCATGAAATTGTACAGCCATGACTTCCTGTTCCACAGGATTATAAATGCCAACTGATAAAAAAAAAATCTAAACCTGACTGCCTCTGTTAGAAATTTTATAATGGGCCATGGTTGGATCTTCCATCAGGACAATATTCCCAAATGAACATCAAAATCAACACAAAAATGTGTCACTGAGCACAAAATGAAGCTTCTGCCATGGCCATCCCAGTACTCTGACCTGAACTCTATAGAAAATTAGTGGGGTGAACTGAAGAGAAGAAGCACCAACATGGAGCTGGGAATCTGAAGGATCTGGAGAGAATGGTCTCTGATCTCTTCTCAAGTGTTCTCCAAACTCTTCAGGCATTATAGGAGAAAACTCAGAGCTGTTATCTTGCACTCTCAGAAATAAAGGTACAAAAGCTGTCACTGGGGCGGTACGTTTACAAAAGGTACACTTTTGTACCTATTAGGTTCAAATATGTACACTTTAAGTATTAATATGTACCTTTAAGGTACCAAAATGGAGCCTTTAGGTACAAACTCTTTTGAAAAGGTACCGCCCCAGTGACAGCTTTTGTATCTTTATTTCTAAAAAAGTGTGGGAAAAGGACGATGCAATAATTGGGTGCCAATAATTGTGGCCAACATGAACTAGAGAAAGCATTTATTTCACAATGAGATCCCCCCCCCACCCCCCACTTTCAGTTGTTTTACTTCAGTGAGAGGTTAGAATTTTGTGAATTTTTTTAATGAAAGATCAAAAGAATAAACAATGCAGATTTATTTTCACAGCCGCCTTTGCTTATATTTACCAAGGGTGACAATATTATTGGAGGGCACTGTACATATTTATGTATTTTTATATATTTATTTTCATTTAAATTTTTGATACACAATGTATCAAACTAGTTGGGGCAACTTAATGGCTGCAATTTGTTTTGCACTATGTTCCACCACTTTAAGACAAATGGATTTGTTGTTTGTTGTGTATTCATATTCAAGAGATTATAAGCTAGATGCAGCTTTTTTGGGTTTGCATTGAATGTTCTTCGACTTTTATACATAATAAATTTGTTCATGAATAAAGATTGATCTGTTGAAAGCAGTTATTTTGAGTTAGAAGCCAAATGTTCTCCTCCTATTCAAATTTGACATTGAAGGGGTGCATACAACATATTTGCCCACCGGCAACTATAGTTGATGCACATTCAAATATGATTTTCAAGAAGAAAAAAAAAAAACATGGGGAAAATAAATGCAGAACATGTTCACATAGGACACTATTAACACGACTATATGCATGAAACCAGTCAAAAAAAATTGGGCACAAATGGGTTAAGTGCGAACAATAAGTGCAACCATAATCAAAATACACTCTCAATATTCAAAGTGCAGATTTATTTATTTATTTATTTTTCTTGAAGCAGGCTATAGAGCACTGAGCACAAGAACAGCCAGGCATAAGAACAACTTTTTTCCCTCAAGCCATATTCCACCTGAACAATACATAACATTTCAGGACTGTACATCTGTACATAACTTATCAAAACTTTTTCAAAAATATTTGTATTATCATATACTCCCACTGTGTCAATACTCTCGTGGTATTGAAAGTGCGCTCGCATACTCTGTGTATAGAGAGTGGTGGTAACGTGATCAGTGAACTGGCGCCCCAATATATATATATATATATATATATATATTTTTTTTTTTTTTTTTTTTTTCTTCTTTTTTTTTTTTTTCCTTTACATACACCAGTTTCTTGTTACGTTCAAATTGGTTGTCATAGTAACAATACTAATTTGTGTAGATTGAGTTCCACAAATCTGAATGCATTATTTGTAAATTGACTTAAAGGGATAGTTCACCCAAAAATGAAAATTCTGTCATCATTTACTCACCCTCAAGTAGTTCCAAACCTCTATTAATGTCTTTGTTCTGCTGAACACAAAGGAAGATATTCTGAAGAATGTGGGAAACAGAGCTGTTCTGGGGCAAAAAGTGTAGGGTGAAGTCAAGTAGTGTCGAAAGAGATGAGTTTTCAGCTGTTGCTTGAAGATTGGCAGAGATCCAGCACTCCGAATATGGGTGGGAAGATCATTCCACCACCTGATTTTGAGCCTCTTTGTGATGGTACCACAAGGCGTCGCTCACTAGCAGATCTCAGACTTCTGGAGGGGATGTAGATTCTTAATAGTGAGTGCAGGTAGGCGGGTGCTGAGCCTGTGGTTGTTCTATAAGCAAGCATCAGTGTCTTGAACTTGATGCGAGCTGCGATTGGTAGCCAATGCAATGAGATAAAGAGAGGTGTGACATGGGCTCTTTTGGGTTCCATGAAGACCAGTCGTGCTGCCGCATTCTGAATCATTTGTAGAGGTTTGACTGTGTTTGATCGAAGTCCAGCCAGAAGAGCATTGCAGTAGTCCAGCCTAGAATTGACAAGGGCCTGGACAAGAAGTTGTGCAGCATGCTCCGTCAGAAAGGGCCTGATCTTTCTGATGTTGTGTAGTGCAAACCTGCAAGATCAAGCAGATTTCTGACCGAAGTTGACGGGGTAATTGTTGATGAACCTAACTGGATCGTGATGTCATGCTGTAGAGTTGGAGCGGCGGGAAAGACAAGAAGCTCAGTCTTTGCCAGGTTGAGCTGAAGGTGATGTTCTTTCATCCATGCCGAGATGTCCGCCAGGCAATCTGAGATCCTTGCAGCTACCGTTGGATCATCTGGTTGAAAAGAGAGATAGAGCTGTGTGTCATCAGCATAGCAGTGGTAGGAGAATCCATGTGCCTGTATGATGGGACCCAGTGATGTAGTGTATGTGGAGAAGAGGAGGGGTCCAAGAACCGATCCCTGAGGAACCCCAGTGACCAGTGTATGTGCTTTGGATACCTCCCCTCCCCAGGCCACCCTGAAAGACCTACCAGTGAGATAGGATTCAAACCAGCGAAGTGGAATTCCAGCGATGCCCAGTGATGAGAGGGTGGAGAGGAGTATCTGATGATTGACAGTGTCAAACGCGGCAGATAGATCCAGCAGAATGAGGACTGATGATTTGGAATGGGCTTTTGCAATTCGCAGGGCTTCAGTGACCGAGAGAAGCGCAGTCTCAGTTGAATGGCCACTCCTGAAACCTGACTGTTTAGCATCCAGTTTGTTGTTCTGTGAAAGAAACAATGAGACCTGGTTGAAGACAACACGTTCAAGTGTTTTCGCTATGAAGGGAAGGAGAGAGACAGGTCTATAGTTTTTAATGTAGGTTTTTTTGAGCAGTGGGGTTACCCGAGCCTGCTTGAACACAGTGGGGAAGATGCATGTGAGGAGGGATGTGTTGATGATGTGGGTGAGTGCCGGTAAGAGTGTGGGAGAGATTGCTTACAGAAGGTGCAAGGGGATTGGGTCAAGAGGACATGTTGTAGGATGGTTGGAGAGGAGAAGTTTGGATACTTCAGACTCCGTCAGGGGACAGAAGGAGAAGATAATAGTTTTAGCAGTGGATGTGGTTGGTTGGGGGTCCTGTGTGCGTGGAGGTGAGAACTGATCACTGATCGATCTAGTTTTGTTTGTAAAAAAAGTTGCAAAGTCATCAGCTGTAATAGAAGTGGTGGGAGGTGGTGGAGGGGGACAGAGGAGAGAATTAAATGTTCTGAAGAGATTTCGCATGTCTGGAGCGCTGTTTATCTTGTTGTGGAAATGTGAGGATTTGGCAGTGTGGACATCAGCAGAGAAAGATGAGAGCAGAGACTGATACCTACTCAGGTCCGACGGATTGTTTGATTTGCGCCATTTTCTCTCTGCCGCTCTGAGTTTAGTCCGATGTTCACGAAGAACATCAGATAACCAGGGGTTAGAAGGGGCAGCCCGTGCTGATCTAGAGGAGAGAGGACAAATGTCGTCTAGACAAGAAGTTAAGGTAGAGCATAAAGTTTCAGTAGCTGCGTTTACATCCAGAGATGAGAAATGGGTAGGTGAGGGAAGAGAGGAGGATACTACAGAGGAAAGATGGGAAGGAGAAAGGGAGCGTATGTTTCGTCTAAAAGTAACCGGTAGGGGGGTTGGTGACACATGGGTAGCAAAATGTAATGTAAATGTAATGAAGAAATGGTCAGAGATATGTAGCGGTTGTACCAGAATGTTATCTGCAGTACAACTGCGTGTGTAAATTAAATCAAGTTGGTTGCCTGATTTGTGCGTGCTAGTAGTGGTAAGGCGATTGAGATCAAATGAAGCTAGGAGTGAGTGGAAGTCTGTAGCATAAGGCTTGTCTAGGTGAATGTTGAAATCACCAAAGACTAAGAGTGGAGTGCCATCCTCCACGAAAGAGGACAACAACCCGTCCAGCTCCTCTAGGAAGGAGGCTAGAATTTGGCCAGGGGGACGGTAGATTACCACAATCTGGAGTTTTATCGGAGCTGATACAGTAATGGCATGAGATTCAATTGTGTTGTGAGATTCACAACACAAATGGCATGAGATTCAATATCATTGTGTTGCCACTAGATGCCTGTATGTAACAATCCCTAGTAGCCCTACCAAGACATTGCACATAATTTACACATAAATAACACATCAATTCTTTTGATTACATTTGGATTTGGATACATGTTTATATACTATCAATGGCTACTTTTTGTCTTTATCTGTTTTTTGTTCAATTGTTTTGTTGTTGTTGCTTGAAACATTGATTTAAAGTGTCAGTTATTGCGTTATTATTTCAGTCAAACCTATAAAACCCTTTGTTGCCCCAAACTACATATAAAAGCCTGATCAGTGGCATAAAAGTAATCAATACAGCTACTTAATCATTTGCTACTCATTAAGATGTGAACTTCCCCTTTAAATAATGTGACGCTCTTCCCTCTATGTGTATGACGCTTCTCCCATTAAGTGCTGTGTTAGAAGTGAATGAATTGATCAGCATTTCGACACCTCCATAAGGATGTATTAAACTCGACAAAGCAGTTTAATAAAGGATGTATTGATCTCGTGAATTAGCAAATTTTACTATACCAATATTTTTTAATTGGCTGTTAAAGTTTATATGGGAATATTACGTGACACACTGATCCTTTAAAGGGGTGGTTTACTGCGATTTCACTTTTTTCATTTTAAATAGTGTGTAATGTTGCTGTTGGTGCATGAACAGTATCTGCAAAGTTGCTGCGCTGAAAGTTCAACGTAAGCGGAGATATCGTCTTTTAAAAATCAGGAAGTTTAATGCCTACAAAATGACTCATATGGGACTACAACGAGATACTTCCCGGGTTGCATACGTAAAAAACCCATAAATTTGCATCATCCCCTCCCTCCGGAACATGCAAAAGAGGGGGAAAGGCCATGTTCTGCGGCTTTGTCGAAGAGGAAGAGTTATAGTGGAGAGTTGTAGCCATGCAGTCGAAACGGTGTTATTTTCACCCAGCTGTCAGGTCTTCTGTGTTCGGGCTTCCTACGGATGCTGTAGTTTGTCAACAATGGTTAAAATTTATGTTTGATTATGTTCCTGACAATTACAATCCTAATTTAGCTCTCTGTGCTGCGCATTTTACGGAAGACAGCTTCCAGAATCAAGAGAGTTCAGAGTTCAATGCCGGATTCACACAGAAACTATTACTAAAACATGGAGCATTTCCAACTTTAAAACCAGAGGCAGCAGTTGTTGGGCCACAACCTGTAAGAAAGATTTCATAATTTTAAATGTATTTGCATGTATAAATTCAGACGTAATGTTTTAGTTTTATCAAGGACGTAAACAAATGCCAACGCTGGCTTTAGCCAGTTAGTTAAATGCTATTTCGTGTGTCTATGACAAACGCGTACAAACATTTTGAACCCGAATTTGTAATTATTTACTAATTTTGTAAATGTATTTTCCATGTATACTTTATGACGTAATTTTTCGATTTGATCAAGAACGAAAACACAAGCCAACGCTGTTTGGTTATAGTAGCCAGTTAGTTCAATGCTATTTTGTGTGTATAAGACAAACTGTACAAACTTCAAAAAATTATATGTAATCACGACAGCAAACTTCCATTCAGAAACGTTTTGTAAGAGCCGTGCTTGCGGAAGTTCTGCTTGACTCTCTTCATATACCGCTTTCTGGGTCTGATTCTGGCTCAAACTGATACGGCAATATTGACACCATTATTTACATTTGACCGGAGCACAAGTCAAGTCAAGTCAAGTCACCTTTATTTATATAGCGCTTTTACAATACAGATTGTGTCAAAGCACTTAACAGTATCAAATCGGAGGATAGAGTGTCAGTAATGTATAATGATAAGATTAAACACTCAATTTTCAATTTTCAGTTAAAGGCATTTCATTATTGAATTCAGAGATGTCATTGTCTAGCTCAGTTGCTAGTTGCTCAGTTGCGCATGCAGCTGTCGCCCCGTGAAGGTAATGGGCGTGAAGTTTCCGGACAATGTGCAGTATGCAGTTTAGCCAATCACAACACACCGGCCCAACTAACCAATCTGAGCCCATTGCCTGTTTCTGAGGGAGTGGTTTCATAGAATCAGGAAGTCAACCGGTCGTTCAAATGACAGAGGAGAAAGCGGCTTACAATAAAGGTGAAATATATGAAAAATAAGGAATTTTTTAACAAACGAAACACGAAGACATGTTATATTGCACCCCATAAGCACAATCAAGCAAAGAAAAAAAGCAGTAAACCACCCCTTTAACAATGCATTGGCGCAAAAACGCACACCTTTTGGACAAATCTCGCAACACGATTTATCAACTGCCACAAATACTGCCTAAACAAAATACTGATTTTTGTGCACTTTATTTACTGTACCAATATTTTAAATTGGCATTTGAACTTAGCTTTATTGCATGGCTAAATAAATAAATAAATAAAAGTGTTACCTTGCCAAAGCACTGACAGTGCCCATTGATCTAATGGCGTTGATGAGCGCTCCAAATGCAAGCATGCAACGATCAGGCAGCAATTGACAGCGCTCTGATCCAATGGCATACAGGCATCGTCAGACTGACAGTACTCAAGCCCAATGATGTTGGGGATCCAGTGGAGGCAGCAGTCATATTTCAGGGTGACCGTGCCACTCTTTATCACAATCCTGCTAAAATGTAGTACCAGTACGTGCGCTCACTGGCACCCCTTCAGCTGGTGGTGCCCTAGGCAACCGCCTAGCTCACCTATGCCTAGAAACAGTAAAGTGCTAATTTCACCCTTTACACTCCATCATGGGGATATCAAATTTTCACCTCAACGAGAAATCTCATCGCAGTGAAATTACATGGCACAAGATCTCATTGCACCCCTAATTTTATAAATATTAAATAAAATTATTATTCATAAAAGAGGATTGTAGGCACTCCACCCAACACTGGGCTTACATAACTGGCCGTGTGAAAGTTAAATATATTTGCATTTAAGCTTTACATGGGAAACCCGTTCTCTTTGCAGCAATAAGATTATTGATTCTTGGACATGACTATGAAATCATATACTTGATGGGTGCATCCTATGACAACTCAGATGATATATGAACTCCAAGAAGTTTAAAAGTGGAGACTCTATTGATTACATGTCCAAAATAACTGGGGAGGTATGTATATTTGTCTCAGGGGTATGTGTTTTGCAGAAGATATACTGAAAGGAGCGAATATTTTCACCAAGTGATAAATGCAATTTGCATTGTGTATATAGAAATTAGATGCTATTTTCTTAGTGATAGATGCTATTTAAACTAAGTGCAAATATAAATATATTCTATTTACACTAAAAATATCAGTATTTTCTTCATCAATATTCAACATGAAAATAATTAGGTGGCGATATTTGGACCTCAGTATTGTAGTACATTATAAAACAGTATGCAATAATGACTTGGAAATTATCGTATTTATTAAAATTATTACATGGATGCTGCCTTATTGGGACAATAAAGTTGTCCCTACACCTACCCCTAAACCTACCAGACAAACACTTTTCGAATATTTACTTAATTTTTATTGAAAATAAATCGCCACCTTGGTATTATAAGTTTCTATCTGCATTTTGAGCAGTTTTGAGATATTGAGCTTCCAAGTTGTTGCGTTCCTTAGACTTCTGTAGATAGAATCCTTTTTGTTTTCTAAAAAACGCAAATTAATCATTTGATAAGGTTGATAAGGACCCCAACTTCTTCCCGTCATCGCAGCGCGGAAGGTTATCTATCATTGTGTGATGAGGGTACAGCGAACCAGTGTTGCCAGGGTAACGTTAGCGGCACAAGTGGGCTATTTTGAAAATACAGTCGTGGGAAAAATTACAGAGTCGTGGGTTGCGGTTTTTGGGGTTACTTTTATAATGTACCGCGGCCGCCCAAAGTGTATATAGACAAATAAAAATTAAAATAGATCCTTTTACTAATGTGTATTATACTTGGAATGTATCCCTGGCAACTTAAGAATGCAGAGGCGGTTGTAACATCACAAACAACGTGAGTTTCAGCCAGAGCTCATGTTAAGGCTTTTACACAGCAGAAATAAACATGACAACAGCCACTATAGATTATATAAGATAATAAACACACGATTACGATAGATATGGTCTGTATGTGATTTTCTTGAGGTAATGTGTACATCTGAAATGTTCATTTGTGCAGCAATATAAAAGGCTATAAATAGCATATTTTAACAATGACCAAATTTCACATGTGATCGCAAAAGGAAATTATTACAAACACTCTATGATGGTTTGAAGTGAGTTCTGAGTAAAAGTGTACTATTAATCTCAGAAATTGTCTTATGTAGCATGGTGCTAATGTTAGCTCTAATGCACCTGCAGAACAGGTCCAATTCTTCTTCATAATGCATTTTGTCATAACACTTCAGGTAAGGTCACAAGAAATGTTTTGTTGTATTTATTTAGAAATACTTTTGATAATAGTTGGGTAATTGTATACTGGGATTGAAGCGATGTGGCTTGGTAAACGTTTTATTGCCAGTTTAAAGGCTGATAATGGCTGAATAAAAACAAAAGAATAATGATAAAAGAATAATAAGGATTATGTCTCATTATGTCGCATCAGTCCACAGAATATTTGCCCAAAAGTTTTGGGGATAATCAAGATATTTTTTGGCAAATGTGAGACGAGCCTTTGAGCTATTTTTGGTCAGCAATGGCTTTTGCTTTGGAACTCTCTCATGGATGCTGTTTTTGCCCAGTCTCTTTTTTAATGTTGAATCATGAACACTGACCTTAATTGAGGCAAGTGAGGCCTGCAGTTCTTTAGATGTTGTTCTGGGTTCTTTTATGACCTCCTGGATGAATCGCCGTTGCACTCTTGGAGTAATGTTGGTAGGCCGGCCACTTCTGGGAAGGTTCACCATCAAAGTGATTTCTTGATTCAGCAGGTCTGGCAGTAATCAGGCCTAGGTTTAGCTAGTGAAATTTAACTCAGCTTTCTAAAATAATGTGGTTAATCACAGATCTTTCATGATTTAACAGGAGGGGCAATTCATTTTTCACATAGGGCCAGGTAGGTTTGGACAGCTTTTTTCCCTTAATAAATGAAATCATCATTTAAAAACTGCATTTTGTATTTACTTGCATTATCTTTGTGTAATATTAAAATTTGTTTGATGATCTAAATCTTTTAAGTGTGACAAATATGCAAAAAAAAAAAAAAAAAACAGGAAGGCGACAAAAACCTTTTCACGGCACTGTAGTTCCATGTAAACGATTACCAATAATTGTACAAATTGGACAAATAAAGTTTTTCACAGCTTTCTTACCCATCGGGGCAAGATCTGCAACGTAAAAACGCAAACTACCCAGCTCAAATTGATGTGGCTACCCTTAAAAGTGACACCTCTCTATTAAAATAGGCTTTCTGTTTCTTTTTGTTCACATATCAGAAAGACACTCTATGTCAAAGAGAGTGAATTTAGCTTAATATTAAGATATTAATCTTGGTAATCTTATATTTCAGAATATATGGCAATTCTAAACAGAAAGGATAAATACAGGTACAGCCACATTACTGTACCCTCAGGGTTTTGGCTGATGAGTGACTGTGTGGGAGAGTGGTAGAACAATTACACTATTGAAATTGCAATCTTATTTCAGCACTATTCTGTTATTCTTCCGTTTATGAAAAGTGAGTATATGAAAATGAGTATGTGTTATTCAAGATAATTGCACAGGTCATGTCCTCTGTACAGTAGACCACAAGAGACACATACAGCTTATCTGACGTATATGGGCAGAGGCATTAGAACTACTGACACATATTGGACTAGACACTAGAGACTACAAGAAGAAAAAAGCTGTGGCTTGAGAAGTTCATATGAGTGATGCCAAATGTTTCATCTTTTCTACACTACAATTTTAAATTTTTAATCAGCTATATTCCTGGAACCTCAAATAATAAACACAGAAAGAAAACAATATGCTTCACAGTACCACAGATAGCAAACATCTCCAAGATGTATTTTAAGGAATTTTCTGGAAAACATCTGCTGTGAACATCTGTTAAACAACTCAAACTTCTCAAAAGTGCTGTCTGAGGTGCAGTTCTGTCATTTGTTCATGCACTTCCCACAAGGCTATGGTTTTGACAAAGAAAAATCTAAGCCTGTACTAAGTGTTGCTTCACTTACATGTCAAATTTCATTTAAGTACTACCTTCTCCTCGTTTAATCTGATTCCATGTGTTGTGTGCTCTTCTGGTCTCCTGTAAAAACATTTGGTAATTCATAGCCCCAGGGCCCAAGGAGGTCTTAATGCGGACCTGGCTGCCACTGTTTACAATAATGTAATAATCATTCACTCCACAACTTTCACTGTCTTTTTAAGGCAGCTGCTGCCTAGGTGCCAGCCAGTAGCAGTACTGTATTTCCCACAGCCACTGTTTGGGGTTACTGGCATGGGCTTTCCACAGCCACTGTATCATGTTCAGGTTCACTTTCATTATCTTGTTTAGTTTCTTTATCATTGTCACTTCCAGTGTTCTTGTGCTTCATCATCCTCTGTGCATTTAAACCCTGAGTACACTTCTGGCCATTGTTTTGAGACACAGTTGTCAAAGGTCATTTAATGTCATTGTTCACTGGCAGTTGCTTATGCATTCACACTGAGATACACACAGCTTTTTATGTGAATGCAAAAATGCCTCTACACATGAGAGCTGGCAAGATTTCCTATGTAAATGCCCTTTGTATACACTACATGCAAAATCCAGCCTAGTCGCCCTTTGATTCCCTCCTAAATGTTTTTCATGTTTTCCATTCTGAAATTGCAAATATTTCTGGCATCTTTCTGGTGTGTGAGTAAGTGTTTATTAATGTCTGGAATGTCCTGTGGAAATAATCGTAATAAAAATTTCTGGCCAAATTTGGCTCTAACAATTCTATCCTAAAACCCTAAGGCTCAATGGAAAAAAGTAGTCAGTCTATGTTTTTCAGATGCCTAATTAATTTTCCTTTCAGTGACTCAAGAACCCCTCAGGTAATAACAACAGTGATACCATCAATGATAAGCAAAACATAGAGAATGCATTCCTGGGTTTACAAGATGTCTGATTCATTGGTTTGAAATAATACATGGGAACATTACCAGTGCCTGGGGCTGATTACTTCTGCATAATTTCATCCTGAACCTGTGTGGTGGTTGGTGGGTGTGTTAAGATTTGTTGATTTCATCAATTAATTGCATGACTTTTTTTTCTAGTCAAATCATCTGGAAAAATTGTGTTTTGATTGCTGCAGTATGTATCCTATGTAATTATGCAGGAAATATTGAACATGAACATATGGTATTAAGCCCAAAATATACTTCACTTTTTACATGTTGTCACGTATGTCTTGTTCCCCAGGTGTTTCCATGTCCTTATTTTGTTTTTCCTGTTTCCTGTCCTCGTTTAGTTTGAGTTATATTCCAGGTGTGTCTCGTTTTCCCCTCGTTAGTTCTGTCTATTTATAGTGTGTTCTGCCCAATGTTTCCTGTCTGCTGTTGAATGTCTTCCTTGCCCGTGTTCTGTGTGTCCCCATTGGATTTCCATTAAATACTGTGTTTTACACTACTCCTTGTCTCCTCGCTCCTTCGTCCTCAGCGCACCGTGATAGATCCTGACACATGTCCAGCTGGTGGCGCTTTAGAACGCTTTGGTGGTACAGCCTTTTTCCAGCTGAGATGCTTTGGTTGTTGTGATTGGAATATCCACAGTGGGAACATATTGCTAGTATCTCATTTTTTAACAATTTGACTAAATATAAAAAGCAGTAACCAGTAATATTGACTTCTCCATTGTTGTAGGCAGTCCTTGTACAGGTAGGATGGTTTGCCAGTATTTATCCCGCCCCTCCTCCATTGGTTGGATGGCTGGGTAAATAATGACTGTGATGAGCGTTGCATTTTACAGTTATCAACTCAGCTACAGTGTCAGTAGTATATTTTCTTATGTACAATACGAACATTTTCACAAATTCAAAAGTTTATGTCAGAACAGCTTTATGAACGATTTACACAAAAATTTGTTCTGCTCGTGTTTCATGAATGAGGCCCAGTGTGTGTGACGTGAATTTTGTCATCAACATAGTACCACCCAATTTTTGTAACCAGTGTACTTTGAATTTAACTGAATTTGTTTTGCTCTAATCAGTTGTTCCACAAGGTGGCGACACTGGCCGGGACCATATACAGGTGCATTAAACAAAAATTATAATATCATGAAAAAGGTTTTTTATTTATTTATTTTATTTTTTTGTAGCTTATTTCAAAAAATGAAACTTTCATATATTATAGATTCATTACATGCAAAGTAAAACATTTCAAAAGGGAATTTTTTGTTGTTGTTTTTAATTTTGATGATTAGACCTTACAGCTCATGAAAGTAAAAAAATCCAGCATCTCGAAATATTAGAACATTTCCTACGATCAATCAAAAAAAGTATTTGCAAAACAGTATGTTCATTTATGCACTCAATACTTGGTCAAGGCTCCTTTAACACAAATTCCAGCATCAGTGAGGTGTGGCATGGAAGCGATCAGCCTGTGGCACTACTGAGGCACTATTGAGCCATTCAGCTCATCTGTATTGTTGGATCGACTGTTTCTCATCTTTCTCTTGATAATATCCCATAGATATCGACACCCAGTCACACCGACACACACACATGCACGCACACACGTACACACTCACTCACTCACTCAAATCATGTTAGCTGTCATGTATGTTTTGTTGACCTTGGTTATTTTGTATTTGATTTGTCACCTGTAAATAGTATGTCTGTTTGCATAATAAAAAATAATAATAAAAAAAAGATGAGAAAAAAAAAAAGAAAATATCCCATAGATTCCATAAGGGGTTCAGGTCAGGCATGTTGGCTGGCCAATCAAGCACAGTAATATCATGGTCAGCAAACCACTTGAAAGTGTTTTTTGCACTTTGGGCAGGTGCTAAAGTCCTGCTGGAAAGGAAAAATCATAAATCTCCATAAAGCTTGTCAGCAGATGGAAGCATAAAGTGCTCCAAAATCTCCTGGTAGATGGCTGCATTGACTTTGGACTTGATAAAACACAATGGACCAACACCAGCAGATGACATTGCACCCCAAATCATCACAGACTGTGGAAACTTAACACTGGACACCTCTAACATTGTCTGTGGTTCAGGAGAGGACAACTGTAGCCAAATTCCTCGACACGTCTGTGTGTGGTGGCTCTTGATGCCTTGACCCCAGGCTCAGTCCATTCCTTGTGAAGTGAACTAATCCTCAAAATTAAAAATAATAAAAATAATAAAAATAATAATAAAAAAAATAAATACATTTTGAAATGTTTTACTTTACATGTAATGAATCTAGAATATCTAAAAGTTTCACTTTTTGAAATAAGTTACAAAAAAATAATAACTTTTTCATGATATTCTAATTTTATTAGATGCACCTGTGTGTATACAGGTGCATCTCAATAAATTAGAATGTCGTGGAAAAGTTCATTTATTTAAGTTATTCAACTCAAATTGTGAAACTCGTGTATTAAATAAATTCAGTGCACACAGACTGAAGTAGTTTAAGTCTTTGGTTCTTTTAATTGTGATGATTTTGGCTCACATTTAACAAAAACCCACCAATCTCAACAAATTAGAATACTTCATAAGACCAATAAAAAAAACATTTTATTGTGAATTGTTGGCCTTCTGGAAAGTATGTTCATTTACTGTATATGTACTCAATACTTGGTAGGGGCTCCTTTTGCTTTAATTACTGCCTCAATTTGGGATGGCATGGAGGTGATCAGTTTGTGGCACTGCTGAGGTGGTATGGAAGCCCAGGTTTCTTTGACAGTGGCCTTCAGCTCATCTGAAGTGCCTGTAGGTGGCACTTGGGCTTAAATAACTATGATAGTTTCATCAAATAGTAAACGGTGTATATCATACATACATATAATATTGAATAGCCTACTGATTACCATTATTGCGACTTTTGGCGCTGCAAGGTTTTGTGCAGTGCTTTTGTAGTCATTTAGCATACATTTTCCCAGCGATGTAATTTGTTTCATAAAGTGAGACAAATCGCAGATCCAGATCGCTCCACAAATAAGCTCGTTGGTCTCATGTAATTTTCAACCGATTTATGAATAAGAACGAAAATAACCGCTCCACTGCACATATTGTCCAATGAAATTTTAACTTCTTGTGCCAGATCATGATTGGTTGGTGTATTACAGCTACATGACTAATGGGCTTTTGGCGCTGCAAGGTTTTGTGCAGTGCTTTTGTAGTCATTTAGCATACATTTTCCCAGCGATGTAATTTGTTTCATAAAGTGAGACAAATCGCAGATCCAGATCGCTCCACAAATAAGCTCGTTGGTCTCATGTAATTTTCAACCGATTTATGAATAAGAACGAAAATAACCGCTCCACTGCACATATTGTCCAATGAAATTTTAACTTCTTGTGCCAGATCATGATTGGTTGGTGTATTACAGCTACATGACTAATGGGCATTGATGAATTATGTAATATTCTAAAATATGTAATATATGGATTTTTAATTAATTTGACACACTAGCTTTGATTATTGATGAATAATGTTTAAAATATTGTTTGGTTTATTTTTTCCTTCTGTCGACCCATAGGCACTCACTGAAAGAACCATATATAGCTCGAGAGCCTCGGTTTCCGAACAGACTGTGTAATATCAGTCAGTTGAACAAAATGCACGCAACACATAGCTACGCCTCAGACTGACAGGTATGTAAAAAAAATAAACAGGAATTTTCCAACTTTTGAGAGATTAGTTACTGTTTTGTACAAATTGTCATGTTAATTAGAATTCAAATGCATTTTGTTTTATTGACCACAATATCATTGCTATTTGTCCGAGAATCATTTTGAAAAAGGGCAGGGGCTCAAGCCCCCAAAGCCCCCCCTTCTGCACGTGCCTGCAGTTTAATGTGAACCATTCACACTGGTTTCGTTAAACAAAAGAAATTATTAATTTAAAAGATTGACTCAAAAGAATCATCTGTGCACAAATCGAATCATGAACTCGCATTACCATGCCAAAGATGATATATTCTAGAACATTTCGAATGAATAAAGACACACAAAGCTATCGTTTGACTTTATAAACTTTTATTTCATGCATGATTCATATGGATCTGTTAACTGAATGCAAAGTGTGAAATCTAGGAGAATTCGGTGTCATTTTTCTATTAAATTCTTAGAAATATTAAACAGAATGATTCAACACTCAAAACAGAACATTTAAAAAAAATCAAGAACAACTTACCTCAAGATGCTTTTTCAGATTAGACGTTGTATCCTCCGATGCTGATTTGAAAGTTCTCTTTCAAACATTCGTTCGGTATCTCACTATGGGAATCGCCTCGGGCGTGACCGATCCTGGAAGCACCAATTACACCACGTCTGTCGGTTGACAGACCAATCACGACAGTGATGAGGGAGTCCCGCCTCCCCAATATATACCACTGCATAACGGTCCCTACCTCATTCTCGTTCTCTTCCCCCGTGAAGATCCTTTTGGAAGCTATCCTCAGCAGATCCTCGTTGAGTGGCCGCTAAACTGTTCACGGACGAGACGATTTTTAGGTACGTCACTGAACACGGCTGCTTTTTGGTTGGGAAAATACTCTCTGTTAAAGTGAATATTTTCTTTCTGCTGTATTTTGTAGTGGGGACCAGCGTGTCAAGGCGGGTTCTCATTTTCTTTATCGAGCAGTTACAGCTCTTTTCTTTAATTATTCCCTCACGTTAAGTGGTGTGACGGATCGGTACGATAATTTGTGATTTATAATAGTGATAATTTGCTGTAAAAACCCGTTATCGAGAGGCACGTTGTGGTGATCTCGTTAATTTCTCGGTGTTCGCATCTCTGTTATGGCGACTGCAAGCCCATCCAGCAGCACAGCGAAAGGGAAAGATCCCTCTCGTCCATGTGCATGCGGGTCTATGATCTCGTCTAAAGACTCTCATCCTCTGTGCATAGCGTGTTTGGGAGTTAGACATGCACAGGCTGCGCTCGCTAATCCCGAGTGCTGCCCGCACTGCTCTCAGTTCCCGTTAAGGGTTTTGGAGCGCAGAGTAAGAGTCGCGGCCGCAAATAAAGGGGACCCGAGTCTTTCCGTGCCTCCCACGGAAATGAACGAGGTTGCTCCGCATGCCCAGTGCAGCTGGGCAGAGTTCATGGACGAGATTTCTCCAGAACTTCCTCCCCTCTTTGAATCAGACCTTTTGGCAGGGGACAAAGAGAAGGAGGATGAAGATGATGAGGCGAGTGGTCGTCTCTTAGAGGAGGATTTGGAGGAAGATGAAAAGGATGCTATCCTCCCTCCTAATCTTTCTTCCAGACCTGGCAGTGCTATTGGTGAGTCCCCCTCCCCCATGCCAGGGGAACTGGACCTTATTGAAATGTGTAGAAGAGCAGCTGCTAAACTCTCTATCGACTGGCCATCTCAGCAAGAGGGCCAGGGCCCAGAGAGGGATTTATATGATGGGAAGAGGCTGCCATTGTGTACTTCCCCAGTCAAGCAGCTGATACCAGCCGTCCCAGCATGTGTCACAGAGATGTGGCCCTTCTGGGACAAACCCTTCTCACATAGGGTTCCTGTTAAAGGTTTTTCTAGGCTGGACGTTCATAATATGGAGGAGTTGGGTGTCCAACCCACCTCCAGTCGAATTGTCGGTGGCAAGTCACCTCCACCCCAATCGACGGGCAGCCCTATCCTCCTCCTCTCCTTCTCTGCCAGGACAGACAGAGGCTGCTTCTGCTTCTCTTTTTCAAAAAATTTACCGCTCCTCTGCCCTGGCTGTCAGAGCCCTAAATGCCACCTCACCTGCTCACAGCATACCAAGATGAGTTCATGGAGGAGATGGGGAGGCAGATTGATGCTGGGTCACCCGATTCAGCTTTGTGGGAAGAAATCTGCGTCATTGCAGATCTCAACCTGCGCTCATCGAGGGGAGCAGTCCAGAGCAGCCGCAGCCGCAGCATTGGCCTGGCCATGGTGGGTGAAAGAGCCCTGTGGTTGGGTCTGACGGGCTTATCGGAGAGGGAGAAGGCAGAGTTTCTTGATGCCCCAGTTTCGGGACTGCAGTGACAAAGATGTGTCAGCAGTGCGACTTGCACAAGAAGGATGGGGAAGCTTTTGAAACTTGCCTTCCCAGGAAGCCGAATACTCGGCCACCCCAACCCATGCATCCAGGGTTTGCCTCTGCCTCCAGGGGGGGGGTCAGTCAGGGTACAGAAACCCTAGCCCCCCCCCAACCTCAGCAGCCAATGCAGGTCGAGGTTCACCCAAAACAGCCCCAGCCTAGAGGCAAGGCCTCGTTTGTGGCAGCAGCGGCTAAGCACCGCCCAACTAACCCTCAGGGAAGGAAAAAGCGGCAGGCGACCTAACCTGTGGTCTGGTTTTGGGTCAAAAAAGGGGCTACAGCACTCACGGAGTCTCTGTAGCACTCCTCTGCACAGAGCAGGAGTCTTGTTCCCCCCCTCCAGCAAAGAAGCATCAGGGTGTGTTTCTAGAAAATTGTTCAAAGGGAAGTTCTCTTGTTGGAGTGTTGGCACCAGTTCATCCAGTGCCCCACATGTTGTTTCTACCCTCTCCACCCACGGGGTTATTCAAGAGAGAGGATGAAACTTTACACACAAGTGTTCCCATTTGAAAGAAATAAAAATGTTTCCTGTGCATCCAGACAGTGGGCCAAGGGCACACATTTGTGTGAAAATAAAAACAAGAATACACTCAAATCCATCCAAATCAGAGCTGCAACCCCTGGCTCCGCCACGCCATCAGTGAGTGGGAGCTACAGTGGCCCGCTCTCTGCTCACGCAGAGATTTGGCGCGCATGCGCAGTACACCTGTGGGTATTATCCACGATAGAACGGGGTTATCGTCTGCAGTTTGCTGTAAGACCTCCACTTTTCAACAGTGTGTTAATGTCAACAGCAGAAGGGGAGTCAGCTCGGATTTTAGAGGAATAACCTCTCTATTGAGCAAAAGAGTAATTCGGGTGGTGCCGCTGGAGGACAGCCAGCATGGTTTTTATTCCCGGTACTTTGTCATTCCCAAAAGAGGCGGGGGTCTCCGTCCCATCCTGGATTTGCGGAACCTCAACAAACACCTCAGAAAGTACAAGTACAAAATGCTCACAGTAAAGACATTATACAATGTTATTCATCCCAGAGACTGGTTTACATTAGTAGATCTGAAGGACGCTTACTTTCACATAAGCATTTATCCGGTGCACAGAAAATTCCTCAGGTTTGCCTATCAGGGCACAGCCTACGAATTTTTGACGCTTCGGTTTGGCATTGGCCCCACAAACTTTCACGAAATGTGTCGAGGCAGCTCTAACAACGCTGAGAATAGCGGGTCTCTGAGTGTCAGCTTATTTGGACGATCTCCTCCTCTCTGCTCTGTCACGGCGGCAGGCGGAGATAGATATGAATCTGCTTGTGTCTCATTTAAAAGGCTTAGGCTTCAAAATAAACGAGACGAAAAGCTGCTTAGTGCCCATGCAGGAAATCATTTACCTGGGTCTCAGGCTGAACTCAGACCTGTATCAGGCGTTTCTATCAGAGGAGCGCATCAGGTCAATTCGTGGTTGTCGCTCTCTTTTCCAGAGGGAGAAAAAAATCCCATTCAGACTATGTTTACGTCTTCTAGGTCTGATGGCCTCGGCAGTGTCTGTCATCCCATTGGGACTGTTGCGAATGAGAGAGTTTCAGGGCTGGATAGCGGCACAGCGCTTATGTCCGAAGCGCCACCTCAACCACAAAGTGATAGTGTCATCACATTGCTTGCGCGCTCTCCGCTGCTGGAGAGATCGAGCTTTCCTCGAATCAGGGACTCCGCTGAGAGCTATTTCTCTGAGAAAAGTGGTAACGACGGATGCGTCACTCACAGGTTAGGGTGCAGTGTGCGAGGGCAGAATAACGAAAGGGAAATGGTCCATCTCGCTACAGAACGGACATTGTTAACAGTTCCAGGAAGTTTATGTGTTTCTAGCATTAAAACATTTCGTGCAGTTCCTATGGAATCATCACGTTTTGGTCAGATCGGACAACACAACGGCTGTGGCATATTTAAATCGCCAAGGGGGAACACGTTCTCCCCAGCTTCACAGTCTAGCACAAAAACTCATTGTGTTGGGCTTGAAGCATTTTCATTCATTACGAGCGACTCATGTCCCGGGAATAATGAATGTGGGGGCAGATCTCCTGTCCAGGGGGAGTCCTCTGTACGGAGAATGGACTCTCCATCCTCAGGTAGTGAACCAGTTGTGGTAGAGGTTTGGCCGAGCTGCCGTAGATCTCTTTGCCTCGCACGAAAGTACCCATTGCCATCTATTATTTTCTCTGGCGAGAGACGGTGCACCGATGGGTGTGGATGCTTTGGCTCACCTGTGGCCAAATATACTGCTTTACGTGTTTCCTCCCCCCTTTTTGGGCCAGGCCCATGAGAGGTTGAATTTAAGTGTTACGGGTTTGCCTCTGAGGGTGATTGAAACAATTCAAAATGCAAGAGCGGCTTCGACGCGCTCTGCATATGATAGGAAATGGAATGTATTTGAGTTATGGTGCGAGCAAAGGAAAATTGTACCTTTTCAATGTTCAGTGGCAGAGGTGTTGTGTTTTCTGCAAGAACTTTTAGATAAGGGCAGAGCCTTCTCTACCATTAAGGTTTATCTTGCTGCAATTTCTGCATGCCATGTGGGGATTGACAGAAATACTATAGGTCAACACCCGCTTGTGTGCAGGTTTATGAGGGGTTCGTGGCGTCTGAACAGGGTTTCAAAGCCGCTGATTCCGCCGTGGGATCTGTCCGTGGTCCTTAACGCACTCTCTCAGCCTCCTTTTGAGCCGATAGATAATATCGATTTAAAGCTCCTTTCGCTAAAGGTTGCTTTGTTATTGGCTCTTACGACTGCAAAACGAGTTAGTGAACTTCATGCTTTGTAGGTTCATAACTCCTGTATGTTGTTTGCTGCGGATTTCTCGCGAGTATCTCTCAAGACTAATCCAGCATTTGTGCCTAAGGTGAGTGAGTCAGCTTTCGCCTGTAGACAGGTGGATTTACTGGCTTTTTATCCCCCGGCTTTTTCCTTGTTGGAAGAAGAGTGGCTTCATTGTTTGTGCCCTGTCCATGCGTTGTGTCATTACGTGGACAGGACGAAGGGATTAAGGAGTAATCGGTTATTTGTTTCATGGGCTGATTCTCATAAGGGTAAACCTATCCCACTATCGCCTGTCCCACTGGCTGGTGGAAGCTATTATATTGAGTTATAATAGCATGGGTCTAAGTCCTCCAGATGGGCTGAGGGCTCATAGTGCCCGTGGGTTAGCCACCTCGTGGGCGTTGTTTAAAGGCGTTTCAATTCAGGACATTTGTGCAGCGGCGAGTTGGGCTTCTCTACACACTTTTGTCAAATTTTATAAGTTGGATGTTACAGAGCCTTCATTGGCTCATTCCGTCCTAAGTGTGTAAAAAAACAAAAAAACACTTGTACAGAGATTGTTTTTATTTCACATGTCTTCATTCTATTCTGTGAATAATACATGGAGGGCTTGTGTTATTAAGTTATCACACATTACTGAGTTGGTTGGCATGCCTGCTTCGGACAGCATATCTGCAATACGGGAGTTGTCTATATCCCATAGTGAGATACCGAACAAATGTTTGAAAGAGAACTTTAGGTTACTCACGTAAGCCCGGTTCTCTGATAACATGAGTGAGGTATCTCACCACACTTCCCTCCTTGCAGTAGATGCTGAGAATGAGGTAGGGACCGTTATGCAGTGGTATATATTGGGGAGGTGGGACTCCCTCATCACTGTCATGATTGGTCTGTCAACCGACAGACGTGGTGTAATTGGTGCTTCCAGGATGGGTCACGCCCGAGGCGATTCCCATAGTGAGATACCTCACTCATGTTATCAGAGAACTGGGGTTACGTGAGTAACCTAAAGTTTTGTTGCAGGTAGGCATTGCACTGCACTGAGATGTTACGTTACCTTTTTCAGATTTATATAATAGTCTTTGTATTTCCACAAGAGAAATGCATTACGCGAATGGCTTTCTGTTGTGTCGTCCATTTATGTGCCGTGATGAGCGTATGCACTCTCACGTTTTTTTTTTGTTTTTTTTACATTAAATTACATTAAAATTAGTGCTGGGCAACGATTAATTGCGATTAATCGCATCCAAAATAAAAGTTTTGTTTATATAATATATATGTGTGTACTGTGTGTATTTATGAATACACACCCATGTATATATATTTAAGAAAAATGTGTTATGATTATATATTAAATATATTTATATATCATATAAATTATATTAATAAATATATACATGTAAATCTTTTCAAAATATATACTGTATGTGTGTGTCTTTATATACACATAATAAATATACACAGTACACACATATATATTATATAGTGTATATAAAGACACACATACAGTATATATTTTGAAAAGATTTACATGTATTTACATGTATATATTTATTAATATAATTTATATGATATATAAATATATTTAATATATAATCATAACACATTTTTCTTAAATATATACATACATGGGTGTGTATTCATATATACATAATAAATACACACAATACACACACATATATTATGTACACAAAAACTTTTATTTTGGATGCGATTAATCGCGATTAATCGTTGCCCAGCACTAATTAAAATTCAAAGTAATCACTTTGGTAATCTAAAATACTTTTCGGATGTAACTGTAATTTGATTACCACCTATTTAAAATGTAATTATAACAAAATACAGTTACTCATATTTTGTATTTAAAATACGTAACACTGTTACATGTATTTCGTTACTCCCCAACCCTGCTCATCATATATCCTCAATTCTGCTCCAGTCTGTAAATCAAATCTGCTTCGCACTGTAGACCAAAAAAAGCAGCCATTACAACAATAATAAATAATATACCTAAAAATATGGGTTGCAATACATCAAAATTGACTGATACATCAATCGATTAACCGTATGATGCATCAATGTACACACAAAAAAATTATTAATGTTGATTTCACAGAAGTGGCTTTCTTGGATATTTTTGGATGTGTGTAAAGCGCATAAAATAATGTGCGAGTGCCTTTTGCATCTTGTTATTACTATTAAAAAACTATTTTTTTTTGTTCTCAATGTCCTTATTATGGTACAGGATGTGAAATTTTCACAATTGCAATGTTCATGTTATACACTTTGGTTGATGAGATAATAGTCGTATTAAATAGACATATAGTATTGTAATGTTGATCTATATACCCCTGAACCACATCAAATCACAGCAATTAAGGTGTCAGCAAATATCATAAATGTTGGCTAAGAGAATACTTTGAAATGCCCATACTTTCAAATAAGATAAGAACAAGGACACTTACCTTCATTCATGAAATCTGAAATCTGTAAAAGTGAATCCATTCTGCAACTTTATGAATTTCTTGGAGTCTTTGAACTACACTTTCACAAACATGACGTTATCCTAAGGGGGAAAAAAGGGTCTTAAAACATCTGTGCAGAGAGTCACTTTAATGTTTATAATAACTTAGTACAGGGGTTTTCAAAGTGGGGTCTGTGACATCATAAAATAATTTGCCATATATTTTCAGTTCTACAAGTTCCATTATTATCTGAAACCTGCTATGATTTACATTCCATAGTGACTTAGGTTATATAATGCATTTAACACCAAATAAGCAAAAAACAACAACAATAATAACAATAATAATAATTTAAAAACAAATAAATAAAAACACATTACAAGTGGGCACTTCAAGGTTTCAATTTCTCATGTATTTTAAGGAAAATGTGTGTAGTATTACTAAAGAGAGATTATACAATCAAACGGGAACTGTTTAAGCATGTCCGTTACTCCCTCCCACACTAACTTATAATTAAAAAGGGGTCCTTGGAAAATTTTCTCCCTTGTCAGGTATCTCTGGCTCCACAAAGTTTGAAAACCCCTGTATTACTACATTACACTTTACACTGAACACTTTTTAGGACTGGGTGACAGTGATATTTTAATTACGAGATAACTGGTTTAGCTGGTTAAGTAAAGAAACATTGGCCTCGCCGTTCCGCATGACGAGTCAAAGAAAATGGTGTCTTTGAGAAATTTCAGGCTGTAAAAGCACGCGCAGCACGTCCTGAACTCTACACAAACTTGACAGTTAACAGAATTTACACATAACAGTTACATACACACAATATTCTAAACTGAATTTGCCCATAAAATAGCTGGTTAATTGGAACTACTAACTAAAAGTGTTTTATCAATGATTTATCAAACTATTTCAATTTATGGAACGCTTATCTTCATGAAATAAAGAACTTACCTTCTGCGTTTTTTCCCCAGTTTGTAACGTCTTGCATGCTCTGCAGCCCAAACCGGAGAAAATGATGTATGTGGGAAAAGTTAAAACTTTTGGGCCAGCACGTCAAGAAAATATTGCTTTTAAACAATGATATTATAAATTACATACAGCAAATACGATTAAAGAAAACTCACTGTCTACATTTCCAGTAAGTGAGCACTGGCCTTGTCTGCAGGGTAAGTCGAAGCAAATGGTGTCTGTGAGAAAGGTTTCAGTGCGTGCAACACACCTTCAACGCTACACAAACTTGAATTTGATATTTAGTGAAATGTACAAAAAAAATAATAATAATAATTACACTGACATATTAAATAGCTTTGTAAGTTGTTTCAATCAACCAGGTCAAGTATTAAAATCCATATCAAATAAATTTGAACAGACGTTTATGACAAGTACACCTAAACTCAATCGAAAACAATTATTTACATAACTTTATGAAATACATCACTTACTTTATGCACTTCTCCAATTATAAATGTATAATAATAGTTCTGTATGTTTCCAGTTAAAATACACATGCTTCTTCGCTCCGGGTGGCAATTCAAATAAAATGGCATCAGCGAGACGAGTTTTAGCTGGTTGAAGCCCGCACCACGTAAATGTCCCGGATGTAAAATCACACTACCAGTGTTAATGAGGTCAGACTCTCAGTAGTTTCACCAGTCAGAGTATTCTTTTTACACCATCCATGTTAATTCAACACCATAACATTAACACTTTACTCTAAAACACCATAACACCAGGATTTTAACTCTGGTGATTTTGCTGTACAGAAAAAAAATGTATACGTATGTATTGAACATTAATGGAGCAACAGATTTTGTGTGAAAATAAATAATTAAAGTTGTTTATTTTGTTTAAAAATCTTATAAATGTATGAGGTGGCATGGGGGGCCTTTTACCCCACACACAGGATAAAAGGCAAGGCAAGGCATGTTTATTTATATAGCACATTTCATACACAATCGTAATTCAAAGTGCTTTACATAAAAGGAAGTAAAATAATTATAAAAAAAATAATCACAACAATAAAACCAGAAATTTAAAAATGTTTAAAATTATTTAAAAATTGATTTAAAATGAATTTAGAACAGTTAGAAATAAAAATGATTGTACACAAAATACAGTGCAGTCAGTTTGGACGTAGCACAGTGCTCATTCAACAAATGCACAGCTAAACAGATGAGTTTTGAGTCTGGATTTAAATGTGGCTAATGTTTTAGCACATCTGAGCTTTTCTGGAAGCTGGTTCCAACTGCAGGCGGCATAATATCTAAAAGTGGACTCCCCTTGTTTTGTGTGAACCCTTGGTATTTCTAACTGACTCGATTCTAATGATCTGAGTTGTCTGTTAGGTTTATATTCAGTGAGCATATCTGCAATGTATTTAGGTCCTAAGCCATTGAGTGATTTATAAACGAGTAAAAGTACTTTAAAATCAAACCTAAATGTAACTGGAAGCCAGTGTAAGGACCTGAGGACTGGTGTGATATGCTCAGATTTTCTGGTTCTAGTCAGAATTCTGGCAGCAGTGTTCTGGATGAGCTGCAGCTGTCTAATGGTCTTCTTTGGAAGGCCGGTGAGGAGACCATTACAATAATCCCAACCTGGTCTCACAGAATTCAACTCCGAATCTGTGGTGGCATCACGGAATCACCAGAAATTCCGTGATGGGCTCACAGAAATGATACCAATGCAAGTCAGTGACAGGCATCAGCCGTGGTCCACGCACGGATCCACTGGTTCAGCACTGCCTCAATTGACATGGACCATGTAAACAGAGTGACTTCGATGCAGTTATATTTGTATATAAATTCATACTTTCACTGGAGCACCTAACAAACCCCTACCCTAATCCTACCCACTTCTGAACAATATAAAACACACACAGGCAAATATAAGTGCAGTCACAGGTATTTATTGCAAAATTACCACAAACAAGCAGTATAAAAGCATTACAAACAAGTCGTGTTGCATTCCAAGTCTTCTGAAGCCATACAAAGTCTTTATGCGAAGAAGAGAGTAAAACACAAGGTTTTAATCGCTGAAAATGATCCCGCTCTGTTAACACACTCACATCTCATTCAAAAAGATACTCCCGTCCCGTAGCATGACGCAATCGGTCACAAGACATACAAGAACCAATAGCCTGTCACAACAGCATGACACAATCGATCATGAGACACGCAAGAGCCAATGGTATTTCACAACCAAAGCTGACGTTTGGCTTCTTCTGGTGGCATTTTTTGAATTTACGCACAGAGACTGCAGCACACAGGAAGAGCTTTACGGCGGATGGAGATGGCGATTGCATCTATTCCTCTCACAAATCAATCGTTTTGCCTCTGAAGACTTGGAACATTAATACTTTTTGAATAAATTATGACGGTTGTTGTGTCTGTCTGTTATATCTTCTGTTTTATTGACAAATGGTAGGTTTAGGGGCAGGGGTTGGGTTACGTGCTCATAAATGTGTAATGTAATATAAATAAAACTGTTGTGGCTGTTTACATTGAAAAATCACACCCCAACATACTGTATATGCAATAATGGCAATGTTGTTACCCAATATATAATTTACAACCTGGTCTCACAGAATTCTGTGTAATGGATCCGTGCGTGGACCACGGCTGATGCCTGTCACTGACTTACATTGGTATCACTTCTGTGAGCCCATCACGGAATTTCCGGCGATTCCGTGATGTCTCCACAGATTCGGAGTTAAGGGTCTGTGGTCATTACACAGAATTCTGTGAGACCAGGTTGAATAATCCACCCTGCTTGTGATAAAGGCATGAACAAGTTTCTAATAATAATAACAAAACATCTAATTCTTGCAATGTTTTTGATATGATAGTATGCTAATTTAGTTACTGCTTTGACATGACTACTGAAACTAAGGTCTGTCTCCAGAATCACACCAAGATTCTTGACTTAATTTTTGGTTGTTTGACCCCTAGAGTCAAGGTATGCATTCACCTTGAGAACTTCATCTTTGTTTCCAAATGCAACTACTTCAGTTTTCTCCTTGTTTAAGTGAAGAAAGTTCTGGCACATCCAACTGTTAATTTCATCAATGCATTGGCACATGGAGTCAATGGGGCTGTAGTCATTTGGAGATAAGGCTAGGTAAATCTGAGTATCATCAGCATAGCTTTGATAGGCAATTTGGTTCTTTCTCATTATTTGACTTAGTGGGAGCATACACAGGCTAAACAAGAGTGGTTCAAGAATTGAGCCTTGTGGGACTCTGCATGTCATGGACATCCACTTAGACTTATGCTCTCCTATACTCACATAATCACCTGCATGGAGAAAAGAAAGAAGTGTAAAGAGTTGTCTGTGGAATTGAGAGAAAAAAATTGCGGAAAAACATGTATAATCTCAAGGCTATGTCAATGTCAATGTCAATGTCAATTTTATTTATATAGCACTATTAAAAACAACCATAGGTTGACCAATGTGTACTGCACAACAAAAGCAATTCAAATAAGACAATACAAAACTATTTCTAAAAAACAAAATAAAAAAAAATAAAAAAAACAATTGAAATTCAAAGTACTTATTGATAAAATACCAATTCAAAAAGGTGGGTTTTCAACATGGATTTAAAAACAGATAGTGAAGGTGCAGATCTAATACAGAGGGGCAGAGCATTCCACAATCTAGGTGCAGCAACTGAGAAAGCGCGGTCACCCCTGCATTTCAACTTCGACTTTGGGACGCATAATAATCTCTGGTTGGACAACCGGAGAGACAAAAGGGGCCGATGTACAATCAATAATTCTGATAGATAGGCAGGGGCCAAACCGTTTAGTGATTTAAACACTAAAAGAAGAATTTTAAAATTGACTCTATAGCGCACAGGCAACCAGTGCAGAGAGCGTAAAACTGGTGTAACAAGATCCCATTTTTTGGTACTCGTTAAAAGCCTAGCGGCTGCATTTTGAACTAACTGCAGACGGGATAGGGCTGACTGACCAATCCCGAAATACAGCGAGTTGCAGTAGTCTAATCTAGAAGTAATAAAGGCATGAACTAATTTTTCAAAATTTTTACTAGACAGTATAGGTTTTACTTTTACTAGAAGTCGAAGCTGAAAAAAGCAGGACTTAACCACTGTATTTATCTGTCTGTCAAATTTTAAACCATCATCAAAAATGACACCCAGATTTCTTACCCAAGGCTTCACAGAAGAAGTTAAATCACCAAGATTTACTATCGGTGTACTACGAGAGTCCGACGAAACAAACACAATTATTTCAGTTTTACTCTCATTGAAATTAAGAAAATTTAAAGACAACCAGGCTTTCACATCAGACAGGCATGACATAAGTGTTTCCAAACCACTTGAACTCTGTTTAAAGGGCAAATAGATTTGAGTGTTGTCTGCATAGCAATGGAAAGACAGACCATGCTTCCTAAATATAGAACCCAATGGGAGCATATACAATGAAAAAATAATAGGAGCCAGTATGGATCCCTGGGGAACACCACATGACAAAGAAGCTACTTTAGATGAGAGATCACCAATATTAACTCCAAAACTACGATTAGAGAAATATGATTTAAGCCATTCAAGAGCACTTCCTTTTATGCCTACACTGTGCTCCAAGCGAGCAAGCAAAACAGAGTGGTCCACAGTGTCGAAAGCAGCGCTCAAGTCTAGGAGCACAAGCACAGCATGATCCCCAGCATCACCAGTTAGTAGAATATCATTTAAAACCTTCAGAAGTGCAGTCTTCAAGGCTACAAGTCCATCTCCAGAGATCTTAAATAGAAGAGCAAAATTAATGAAAAATTACAATGAAGAATTGTTTGAATGGTGGATAAATAACCCCGATTAACTTCCAAACAAATTTAAACTGATCTGCGGACACAGGGTACAACAGTGTCAGCTCGCACTATCTGCCGCCATCTGAATGAAAAGGGACGCTATGGTAGGAGACCCATCGCCGACACAAAGGCATAAAAAATAAAGACTGGAGTTTGCCAAAACTTATGTGACAAAACCACAATCCTTCTGGAAGAACGTACTCTGGACAGATGAGACAAAAGTAGAGCTTTTTGGTGACATGACATCATGGCACTGTTTACAGAAAAAGATATTAGGCCTTCAAAGAAAATAACACAGTCCCAACAGTCAAACATGATGGAGGTTCAAAGATGTTTTGGGGTTGCTTTGCTGCTTCTGGCACTGGATGCCTTGACTGTGTGAACGTTATCATGAAATCTGATGATTACCAAATAATTGGGGCGCAACGTAGTGGCCAGTGTCAGAAAGCTGCGTCTCCACCAGAGGTCATGTGTCTTCCAGCAGGACAATACCCAAACACACTTCAAAAAGCACTCAGAAATGGTTACAAACAAAGCTCTGGAGAGTTCTGAAATAGCCAGCAATAAGTCCAGATCTGACTCCCATAGAACACCTGTGGAGAGATCTCAAAACAGCAGTTGGGAGAAAGCATCCTTCAAATCTGAATGACCTGGAGCAGTTTGCAAAAGAAGAGTGGTCCAAAATTCCAGTAGAGAGGTGTAAGAAACTCATTCATGGTTACAGGAGCGATTGATTTCAGTTATTTTTTCCAAAGAGGGTACTACCAAATATTAAGTTAAGGGTGCCAATAATTTTGTCCAGTGCATTTTTTGGGTTCTGTGTGGAATTGTATCAGATTTGACTTTTCTTCTCAGTTTTTTTGAGTTGTTCCAATGCAAACAAAAAATAAAAATAAACATGTGAGTACCAAAACATTTTCAACTGCAACAATTTTCTGAGAGAAGGGTTGCATTTTCTGACAGAATTGCAAGGGTGCCGATATTTTTGGCCATGACTGTAAATCTACAACATTTAAAAAAACATAAAATATTAGATCAAGTAAACACAGAATCAACTATCGTGTCAAAGATCAGACAAATATAGATGTGCATCTTGAAAAGGGGATGTTTTGGAAAGTGCTATGCCACGTTTTTGTGCCATCTAGTGGTTTAGTTGAAAATAATACAGGTGCAGCTCAATAAATTAGAATGTTGTGAAAAAGTTAATTTATTTCAGTAATTCAACTCAAATTGTGAAACTCGTGTATTAAATAAATTCAATGCACACAGACTGAAGTAGTTTAAGTCTTTGGTTCTTTTAATTGTGATGATTTTGGCTGACATTTAACAAAAAAACACCAATTCACTATCTCAACAAATTAGAATATGGTGACATGCCAATCAGCTAATCAACTTAAAACACCTGCAAAGGTTTCCTGAGCCTTCAAAATGGTCTCTCAGTTTGGTTCACTAGGCTACACAATCATGGGGAAGACTGCTGATCTGACAGTTGTCCAGAAGACAATCATTGACACCCTTCACAAGGAGGGTAAGCCACAAACATTCATTGCCAAAGAAGCTGGCTGTTCACAGAGTGCTGTATCCAAGCATGTTAACAGAAAGTTGAGTGGAAGGAAAAAGTGTGGAAGAAAAAGATGCACAATCAACCGAGAGAACCGCAGCCTTATGAGGATTGTCAAGCAAAATCGATTCAAGAATTTGGGTGAACTTCACAAGGAATGGACTGAGCCTGGGGTCAAGGCATCAAGAGCCACCACACACAGACGTGTCAAGGAATTTGGCTACAGTTGTCCTCTCCTGAACCACAGACAATGTTAGAGGCGTCTTACCTGGGCTAAGGAGAAGAAGAACTGGACTGTTGCCTAGTGGTTCAAAGTCCTCTTTTCAGATGAGAGCAAGTTTTGTATTTCATTTGGAAACCAAGGTCCTAGAGTCTGGAGGAAGGGTGGAGAAGCTCATAGCCCATGTTGCTTGAAGTCCAGTGTTAAGTTTCCACAGTCTGTGATGATTTGGGGTGCAATGTCATCTGCTGGTGTTGGTCCATTGTGTTTTTTGAAAACCAAAGTCACTGCACCCGTTTATCAAGAAATCTTGGAGATCTTCATGCTTCCTTCTGCTGACCAGCTTTTTAAAGATGCTGATTTCATTTCCCAGCAGGATTTGGCACCTGCCCACACTGCCAAAAGCACCAAAAGTTGGTTAAATGACCACGGTGTTGGTGTGCTTGACTGGCCAGCAAACTCACCAGACCTGAACCCCATAGAGAATATATGGGGTATTGTCAAGAGGAAAATGAGAAACGAGACCAAAAAATGCAGATGAGCTGAAGGCCACTGTCAAAGAAACCTGGGCTTCCATACCACCTCAGCAGTGCCACAAACTGATCACCTCCATGCCTTGCCAAACTGAGGCAGTAATTAAAGCAAAAGGAGCCCCTACCAAGTATTGAGTACATATACAGTAAATTAACATACTTTCCAGAAGGCCAACAGTTCACTAAAAATGTTTTTTTTTTTATTGGTCTTATGAAGTATTCTAATTTGTTGAGATAGTGAATTGGTGGGTGTGGCGAGGGGGGCTTGGCTCAGCGAGGTCTGCAGCGGGAGAGAGAGCTGGGAGACGAGCGGTGAGTAAGTGGGTCAAGTGCAAATGACAAAGTGGCGTGGGGAGACCGTATAAAAGACACCTGGGAACGTCAGAGAGGAGAGAGAGGGACTGTGGACTGGAGGCTGCGATCTGGGGATTGTGCGAGTGTGACGTGTGCTCAGGAGAGCAGGACTGTTTCCGTGCGGTTGCACGATTATGTTGAGCGCTGAGAGCGCGACTTTCTGTTGTTTTTGGAAAACTAAATAAAAACCCCAGTCTCAGCCTAGCCGACCTCGTCCTCTTCCTTCCTACCCATTTGACTTTGTTACACTGGTGCCGAAACCCGGGAAGGAAGCAGGAGGGACGCTGCCATCATGCAGACTCCCACAAGCACGCCGTTTGCGGACGTAATCTCATCTCTTGCGGTCCTCCACCAGGAACAACATCAGGCGCTGCTGGACATGCGGACTGACCAGGAGCACCGCTTCCAGGCCATTTGTCGGGCGCAGCAGGAGGACCGCGAGACGTTCCGGAGCTGGATGAACCGGGAGGTTCGGGCAGAAACCACCGCACGGGCAACCCCACCCCCCCACCTGCCACTGAACAAGATGGGGGCTCAGTATGACCCCGAAGCGTTCTTAGATCTCTTTGAGAAGACCGCGGAAGCGGGGGGGTGGCCTCGTGAACAGAGGCCGGTGCGTCTGATACCCCTCCTATCTGGGGAGGCGCAGGTGGCGGCACAACAACTGCCCGTGCCGAACCTCCTGGTCTTCGATGATCTAAAGAGAGCCATCCTCCAGCGGGTCGGCCGAAGCCCAGAGCAACATCGCCAGCGGTTCCGTTCGCTGGTCCTGGGCGAGAGCGGCCGGCCCTTCGTGATGGCACAACAGCTCCGGGACTCGTGCCGCAAATGGCTGCTGGCTGAGGGAAGGGACGTCGACCACATCATCGACCGGGTGGTACTGGAGCAATTTGTCACTCGCCTGCCAAGGAAGACTGCGGAGTGGGTCCAGTGCCACCGACCGACGTCGCTGGACTCAGCCATCCAGCTGGCGGAGGATCAGATGGTAGCGTGCCCCGGGGTCGGCGAACCCCTTCCAGCTGTCTCTCTCTCGCCACCTTTGCTTTCTCCCTCTCTCTCTCTCTCTCTCTCTCTCTCTCTCTCCCTCTGCCGCTCGACCTGTTCCCTTTCCTAGGTCCCGTCCTCCAGGTCCTCCTCAGGTCCCACCCCGAGGACTGGGTGGGACTGGCCAGGATTATACCGCTGGTCCGATTATACCGCTGGTCCCAGGGGGGCGGGACTGACCTCCGCTAGGACCGATATGGGCTCCGTTTCCCCGCTCTCCCCACGCCACTCACTTAACCCACTTCCTGCCACTAGGGCGGCGGGGAGGTCTGGGCCGGCCTGTTGGCGTTGCGGGGACCCGGGGCATTTTATTGACAGGTGCCCGGTGATGGAGGTGGGAACAATGATCCGGGTCCCGGATGCACCGCAGGCTGCCCCCGATCAGGCTGGCAGGTACCAAATACCTGTGAGTATTAAAGGGGGTACCTACCAGGCTTTGGTGGATTCAGGCTGCAACCAAACCTCTATCCATCAAAGCCTGTTTCGGCCCGAGGCATTGGATACTAGCCGCATGGTTCCGGTACGGTGTGTGCACGGGGATGTGGTGAGATATCCTTTAATGTCCGCTGTGATCCAATTTAGGGGACAAAAGCATAGAGTGGAGGTCGCAGTTAACCCGCACCTCCGACATCCGCTGATTCTGGGAACTAATTGGCCCGCTTTTAGTGAATTATTGGGATGTTTTTGTGCGGATGTTTCTTGGGGGAGAGGAAAACAGGGAAGGGGCGCGCTGGTACAGGTGGGAGAGGTTGAACCGGGACCACTGAGTTCTGAACCAGAGGAACAGAGTGGAATCGAGAGGCTGATCCTCTCCGAACGCGATGATTTTCCTCTGGAACAGACTCAGGATGAGTCATTAAAACATGCTTTTGAACAGGTCCGCTATATCGACGGTCAACCTCTCCAGCCGGCTCGACCGCTCTCCTATCCCTATTTTTCAATTGTGAAAGATCGGTTGTATCGAGTGACCCAAGACGCTCAGACAAAGGAAAATACAACACAGTTGTTAGTGCCAAAAAGCCGTCGGGAAATGCTTTTCCAGGCGGCTCATTGTAATCCCATGGCTGGACATTTAGGCCAAACGACAACATTAAATCGTCTCATGGCCCGTTTTTTTTGGCCGGGCATTCACGAGAATGTACGCAGGTGGTGCGCGTCTTGTCGCGAATGTCAGCTGGTGAATCCACCTGCCTCCCCAAAAGCGCCTTTGCGCCCGCTACCATTAATGCAGGTCCCCTTCGAAAGAATTGGGATGGACCTCATCGGGCCATTAGAGCGATCAGCGAGAGGACATCGCTTTGCATTAGTCCTGGTGGACTATGCAACCCGATATCCTGAGGCAGTGCCGCTCCGCAGCATTTCTGCCAAGAGTGTTGCGGACGCGCTGTTTCGCCTAATCTCCCGAGTGGGGATCCCGAAAGAGATCCTCACTGATCAAGGCACGGCGTTTATGTCACGTACGTTACGCAAACTATACGAATTGTTGGGCATTAAATCGATTCGCACCAGCGTCTATCACCCACAAACGGACGGACTGGTGGAACGATTTAATCGCACGTTAAAAACCATGATTCGGAAGTTCGTTCACGAAGACGCCAAAAATTGGGACAAGTGGTTGGAACCCCTCTTATTCGCTGTGCGGGAGGTCCCGCAAGCCTCCACTGGGTTTTCCCCCTTCAAGCTTCTTTATGGACGTCAGCCCCGAGGGGTTCTTGATGTCCTGAGAGAAACTTGGGAGGACGGGCCTTCTCAAAGTAAAAATGAAATTCAGTATGTACTGGACCTGAGAACAAAACTCCACACGCTGGGCGGCTATCTAGGAGAATTTGTTGCAGGCCCAGGACAGACAAAGCCGGCTATATAACAGGGGAACCAATTTGCGGAAATTTTCACAGGGAGATAAAGTGCTTGTATTACTCCCAACTTCGAGTTCCAAATTACTTGCGAAGTGGCAAGGACCGTTCGAGGTCACACGGCAAGTAGGAGATCTCGATTATGAGGTGGTACGAACAGATAGGGGTGGGGCACATCAAATTTATCACCTCAACCTCCTAAAAAAATGGAGCGAGGCGGAGTCAGTGATGCTGGTGACGGTGGTGAGTGGAGAGGATGATCTCGGGCCAGAGGCGAGCCTCAAAACGCAATCTCTCGCTCTGGCCCTGGGAGGAGATCACCTCTCGCCCTCCCATCTCACTGACGTGGCCAGGTTGCAAACAGAATTTGCTGATGTGTTCTCGCCCCTACCTGGTCGAACAGATCTCATTAAGCATCATATCGAGACCGAGCCAGGCGTAGTAGTACGCAGCCGGCCGTATCGGTTACCTGAGCACAAGAAAAAGGTGGTTCAGACGGAATTAGAGGCAATGCTCGAAATGGGAGTGATAGAAGAATCCAACAGTGATTGGGCGAGCCCGATAGTCTTAGTTCCTAAGACGGACGGCTCGGTCCGGTTCTGTGTGGATTACCACAAAGTAAATGCTGTGTCGAAGTTCGACGCGTATCCAATGCCGCGAATCGACGAATTGCTTGATCGGCTGGGCACAGCTCGTTTTTATTCGACACTGGACTTAACGAAAGGTTATTGGCAGATCCCCTTATCGCCGGTATCTAAAGAAAAGACAGCCTTCACAACGCCGTTTGGATTACACCAATTTGTTACGCTTCCGTTCGGCTTGTTCGGGGCGCCGGCTACTTTTCAGCGACTCATGGACCGTATTCTCCGGCCCCATGCTGCATATGCCGCTGCCTACCTGGATGATATCATCATCTATAGTAACGACTGGCAGCGGCATATGGAGCATGTGAGGGCTGTCCTGAGAGCGCTGAGGGTGGCCGGGCTCACGGCCAACCCGAGGAAGTGTGCGGTTGGGCGTGTGGAGGTCAGGTATCTGGGCTTCCACTTGGGTCACGGACAAGTGCGTCCCCAAATTGATAAGACTGCAGCCGTTGCAACTTGTCCGAGGCCTAATACCAAAAAGGAGGTGAGACAGTTCCTGGGGCTGGCGGGATACTATAGAAGGTTTGTGCCTAATTATTCGGACCTCACCAGCCCGCTGACTGATCTCACTAAAAAGGAGGCGCCCGATCCGGTCCAGTGGACGGAGCTGTGTCAGCAGGCTTTTACCCAAGTAAAGGCTGCTCTGTGTGGCGGGCCGCTATTACACTCTCCTGACTTTTCTCTCCCCTTCTTGTTGCAGACTGACGCGTCGGACAGGGGGCTGGGGGCAGTCCTGTCCCAGGAGATAGAGGGAGGAGGCGGCGGTGCTGTACATTAGTCGCAAGCTCTCGAAGAGAGAGACTAAGTACAGCACCATAGAGAAGGAGTGTTTGGCCATCAGGTGGGCCGTCCTCACTCTCCGATATTATCTCCTGGGACGGGAATTCACTCTCTGTTCGGACCACGCCCCTCTGCAGTGGCTCCACCGCATGAAAGATACCAACGCGCGGATCACTCGTTGGTATCTGGCTTTACAGCCTTTTAAGTTCCAGGTGGTCCACAGGCCGGGTGTTCAGATGGCTGTGGCCGACTTCCTCTCCAGGAATGAGTCGGGCGGTGGGGGTATGTGGCGAGGGGGGCGTGGCTCAGCGAGGTCTGCAGCGGGAGAGAGAGCTGGGAGACGAGCGGTGAGTAAGTGGGTCAAGTGCAAATGACAAACACCTGTGTCTTATTCCAGTAAGTGGCGTGGGGAGACCGTATAAAAGACACCTGGGAACGTCAGAGAGGAGAGAGAGCTACTGTGGACTGGAGGCTGCGATCTGGGGATTGTGCGAGTGTGACGTGTGCTTAGGAGAGCAGGACTGTTTCCGTGCGGTTGCACGATTATGTTGAGCGCTGAGAGCGCGACTTTCTGTTGTTTTTGGAAAACTAAATAAAAACCCCAGTCTCAGCCTAGCCGACCTCGTCCTCTTCCTTCCTACCCATTTGACTTTGTTACAGTGGGTTTTTGTTAAATGTGAGCCAAAATCATCACAATTAAAAGAACCAAAGACTTAAAGGGGTGGTTTACTGCTTTTTTTTTTTGCTTGATTGTGTTTATGGGGTGCAATATAACGTCTTCGTGTTTCGTTTGTTAAAAAACGCCTTATTTTTCATATATTTCACCTTTATTGTAAGCTGCTTTCTCCTCTGTCATTTGAATGACCGGTTGACTTCCTGATTCTATGAAGCGACGGGCTCAGATTGGTTAGTTGGGCCAGTGTGTTGTGATTGGCTAAACTGCGTACTGCACATCGTCCGGAAACGTCACGCCCATTCCCTTCACGGGCGACCGCTGCATGTGCTGCGGTCAAATGTAAATAATGGTGTCAATATTGTCGTATCAGTTTGAGCCAGAATCAGACCCAGAAAGCGGTAATGAAGAGAGTCAAGCATAACTTCCGCAAGCATGGCTCTTACAAACGTTTCTGAATGGAAGTTTGCTGTTGTGATTACATATCAATTTTTGAAGTTTGTACACGTTTGTCTTATGTACACACAAAATAGCATCGAACTAACTGGCCACTATAACCAAACAGCGTTGGCTTGTGTTTACGTTCTTGATCAAATCGAAAAATTACATCATAAAGTATACATGGAAAATACATTTACAAAATTAGTACATAATTACAAATTCGGGTCCAAAATGTTTGTACGCGTTTGTCAAAGACACACGAAATAGCATTTAACTAACTGGCTACTAAAGCCAGCGTTGGCATTTGTTTACTTCCTTGATAAAACTAAAACATTACGTCTGAAATTATACATGCAAATACATTTAAAATTATGAAATCTTACTTACAGGTTGTGGCCCAACACCTGCTGCCTCTGGTTTTAAAGTTGTAACTGCTCCATGTTTTAGTAATAGTTTCTGTGTGAATCCGGCATTGAACTCGTGTAGATTCTGGAAGCTGTCTTCCGTAAAATGCGCAGCACAGAGAGCTGAATTAGGATTGTAATTGTCAGGAACATGATCAAACATAAATTTTAACCATTGTTGACGAACTACAGCGTCCGTAGGAAGCCTGAACACAGAAGACCTGACAGCTGGGTGAAAATAACACCGTTTCGACGGCATGACTACAACTCTCCACTATAACTCTTCCTCTTCGACAAAGCCGCAGAACATGGCCTTGCCCCCTCTTTTGCATGTTCCGGAGGGAGGGGTTTGATGGGTTTTTTACGTATGCAACCCGGGAAGTATCTCGTTGTAGTCCCATAGGAGTCATTTTTGTAGGCATTAAACTTCCTGATTTTTAAAAGACGATATCTCCGCTTACGTTGAACTTTCAGCGCAGCAACTTTGCAGATACTGTTCATGCACCAACAGCAACATTACACACTATTTAAAATGAAAAAAGTGAAATCGCAGTAAACCACCGCTTTAAACTACTTCAGTCTGTGTACATTGAATTTATTTAATACACGAGTTTCACAATTTGTGTTGAATTACTGAAATAAATTAACTTTTCCACGACATTCTAATTTATTGAGATGCACCTGTATATTTAGCCCCATTGTACCCTACTTCTTTTAAACTAAAAATAGGAAAGTATACTTTTAGTATACTTTTTACATACTACTCAGAAATGGGCTTTATGTACTTCTCAGAAATATACTTAAAATGACATTTAAGTATACTTTACATACTTAGAAAGACAAAAAAAAAAAAATACAATATATATATATTTGAGCACTTGTGCTCCCATAATCCGTGTTTTCATGGTTATATGGTAGGGGGGTGCTAGTACACATCTTCTGTACAGAATTTCCAAAAAAAACACAAGTGAGGAAGAAACCAAAACAACAGATGCTTCCACATGTAATCTAACATGATCATCAGACATAAAACAACATCAAAACTGTGTAACGTTATGGATAAAATGTCAACCGATGAAGAGGTAATAATAACTGTCAAGCTTTGGGGTGTTGATCGACTCCATCTACGTTTTGATTATCATTCTGAATCCAATTCATAGGGGTTTTTTTCAGCTTTTTGTTCAAAATGTTTGATATTAATGAAACTTACCCACATTCAAGTGTTTAAAAAAAGTGTAGCAAAACAGCTCAAAAGGGAAATGTATATAAATAATTACAATTAATTATGATTAATTACAATTATTTATATCGGCTGACAGTAATAACTGTAGCAGAATTAAATTGCCATCAACTGATCTGTTCGTCCAGCGAACATTCAGTCTAAGTTCATATCAACTCTAAGCAGACATGTTCACAAGTCTCTGAGGTCCAAGTCCAAGTCAAGTCTCAAGTCTTTGAGGTCAAGTCTAAGTCAAGTCTCAAGTCTTTAAAGCGGAGTCCAAGTCAAGTCTTAAGTCTTTGAGGTGGAGTCCAAGTCACGTCTCAAGACTTTGTTCTATTTATTAGCAACAGTTCTTTCAGCTAGTAATTGAGGCTAAATCCGTTTTGAAATACTGATTTCACGATATGATTTTCTCAACAACAACAACAACAACAACAAAAAAAAATTAATAAAATTTAAGACAAATTAGAAATTAAAAAGTGTCAAATATATTAATTGTCAGATAAAATGCTGCACATTTCTTTGTAAAATTGAAATATGTCAAACAACAAAACTAAATTTTAAAACAAACCCCAATTAATCAAATGAATTACACAAATGAAATAAATCTCATATAAACAAACTAAGGCTTTGTCTGTGCTCTTTTTCAATTTAAAATTAGAGGCAACCGCTGTATTTTAAACACAACACAATCCAAACAAAAGGCTGCATACATGCAGCATGAGCAGTTTTTAATCTAAATTGGATTGTATAATTTCGAAATTTGAAGCAAAAACAAAATGGTCTGACTTTAGTTTTGTGAAAGTATTCTACATAAAACATCTGTACGAAATAAAACAGCAGACAGGCTGAATTAATGCAGATTCACTCTCTGCCAGCAGGTGGCGCTTTAACATCAATTAAACGTCGTTTCCTTGGTTGCCGCTGTAAACAAAGCGCTGCCGTTATGAACACTACTTTAATATGCATTATACAGAGGCAAGATGAAAAGAAAATACCATCTAAACTTTTTTAAGACAGCCATTTTCCCTCAGAGATACATTCATATAAACTCCCATACCAAATTACTTGCGTTTTTTACGAGTCTCACGAGTCACGAGTCCAAGTCAAGTCTCGAGTCAGCTGTTCACGAGTCCAAGTCAAGTCCTAAGTCTTTATTTATGCGACTTAAGTGTGACTCGAGTCCAAGTTGCAGACTCGAGTTTCCATCTCTGACTCTAAGTATATTTCCTTGGCCACAGAAAATACTTTCCTATTAATGCATTAGAACAGTGGTTCTCAACCAGTGGGGACACTCTCCCGGGGGGGCGCGAGTAGGCTACATGTTGCTGTGAGATGCGCTATGCTGTGATCTTTGTTTGGATTCATTGGATCTATTTTCGCTGCTAAAATAGACCAAAACAGTCATTATTTCGTCTAAAATGTAAGTGACTTAATATTATTAACTTGTTTGTTGAACTGTCGAAATCAGTGTCACATTTTCAATCGTGAGGTGATGGTAAATTAAGTGATGGTCAATTGTCAGCTCTCTTGGTCGTCAGGTCGTGTGATGTATGTTGCTGAACTGAATTCAAATGTTATAAAAACACCACATTTTGAAATTTAACTGCAGTATGTCAATTTAGTTTATTTGTGTGTGCTGCGCTCATAGACTTTAGAAAACGGCGCTCATTTGTTTGATTTCTCCTCGAGAAGCTGCGCAAGCCTCAAAAGTTTAAGGTCCTTGCACCCTGACTGAGTCCGAAACTGTCGTATTCGTTTTTACATATTCGTCATTTGGTGGCTCTCATTGTCAAAAACACCCCTCAAAATATTTGCTACGGATGCGAAAAATTCAGAAAATCGAACCATCCGAATTAATTTTTATGACGGACGGAAGTTTCAGAGGCTGCAAACGGATAAAACGTGAGGTCGTATTTAGTTTTATATATATATCAGTGGCTCTCCGTCCATATAAGCTGTGAATGCGGCGCATACCCAGGCCTTCTGAGATAATGAGTTCACGGGCTAATGAATATAAACATGATTATAAGTTGATCCCTTGTCATTTGAGATGTGATTTACAGCTTAATAAAGTGTTGGGAATAAGTATGTAAAATTATTTATTTGAAAACAATGGTCATTTTTCTGTAAATCTGAGTGACGGAAGCTTCCGGGTAAGCGGATTATAACGGGGTCTATAACTTATACTAAACCTCTGTTTCGTTTAGTTAAAGGTACGAGACTTGCTTTGCCTTGGTCATTGACGAGTGTCCGGATGCAGTCTCGGATGAACATCTTGATGGTTTCAAAGTTTGGTGGTTTTGGAGTTCTTCAAGTTCTTCTGGGTTTGAAGGGTGATGAACTCCAAAAGATGTTATTCTAGCTCGGTGGTAACTGGGAGTTTCTTCCCAGGTAGAAAGGCAAAAAGAGCTAAGAAAGAGATCTGCTGAGATCCGAGGATCCTTGGTTGAATGGAAAGTCAAGGCCGCAAGGCCTAGCACAAAAACTTAAGGGTCCAGAAGAGTTCTAGCACACATCCTCATCTTCTCAAAGATCCGCAGACTGGAGGGGCGTCACTGATGTGAGAGCTTTATCTGCTATAGAGGTCACACCTCTGGGGTGTCAAAGAGCCAATGGTGTCTTGAACTTTTGGAGAGAACGTTTTACGACTCTTTGTCTCTGAATATGGTAATTTGCATAGGTAATTCGCCTGGGTTAATGCACAAACTACTAAAGATTCTTAGAACACTAATATGTTGAATAGGTATCAACATGTAATATGCACTCTCAATTAGATCATCCGAAGATGAATTGATAGAGACCAAACATGGTACGAGTGAGGTGATCTTAACTAGTGATCTATCGTAAGCATGCATAAGACAGTATACAATACACAAGAACATATACAAGAGCAGTAATAATATATACAATGACTTGCAGATATGCGTGTTCATTCAAAGAAAGGTTTTTCTATGAATTAATTTGAGAAGAGTCCATTTTTATGGCATAATGTCTTTCCTATAGGAAATGTCACGGCCCTGCTGGTGTGCCCTGGTTGGCCACCAGGTGGCTTGTTGTTTGTTGTTGGTGCCATGTGCTCTCCTGTCTATTGTCTGACCCCGCCCTCCTTGTTATCTCATTATTGTTTCAGTTACTTCACCTGTGTCCTCCTCGTTTGGCTCCCCATATAGTCTCCTGGTGTCTGCAGTCCTGTGCTGTTTTGTTGTTTAATGTCGGATGTTTCATGTCGTGTGTGGGTTTGTTTACTTGTGCTGTGGTTCTCTGCCTGCCTGCCTGTTTTTCCCCTTCGGGGTGGTTTTTGTTCATTTTTTGTTGCTCTTTATTATTAAAAGACCCACTTTCTCCTGCACTTGAGTCCTTGCCTCATCTCTCGACCGTTCCGACATTAAACAACAAAACAGCACAGGACTGCAGACACCAGGAGACTATATGGGGAGCCAAACGAGGAGGACACAGGTGAAGTAACTGAAACAATATTGAGATAACAAGGAGGGCGGGGTCAGACAATAGACAGGAGAGCACATGGCACCAACAACAAGCCATGTGCTAACACACACAGTGACATCTGGTGGCCAACCAGGGCACACCAGCAGGGCCGTGACAGGAAAAAGGTAGTGAGAGTTTCTCTACCTGCATTCCTTTGAGCAATAAAACTAGTGTTATCTGATGGGTTGCCATGGAACCAGAGGCCTGTTCTGCCTTTCTTAGGTGTTAGATGCATTTCGGGGGAAGGGTCCACAGACCCTCATAAGAGGGCATAAGAGATTATTTGTTAAATATAACAAATAGTTGTGTGTCTGATCGGTCCAAACGCTACAAAATAAAACATGAAGCTAGAATAAAATGTTTCTGTTTACAAGCAGATACTCTGTTCTTTCTTTTGATTAGGCATGGGACGATAACCGGTTTGAAGGTATACCGCGGTTTTGAAAATTCACGGTTTCAAAACCACTAAAATTATCTGTTATACCGTTCCTGCGGTATGCGCAGTTTTTTTACGTGTCGTCAAAGACGGAAAGTGCCGGACTCCCTCAGTTGTGAGCAGTGAAGAGCGTAACGAGTCACACGACTCCTCCTCCTCCAGATAGCGGTCAGTGAGGGTCACCTGTGTGCAGGATGATGGCCGAAGGAGGTGAATCCCTGGAACTTTTTCCCCCGTCGAAAAAGGCGAAGTCTGCTGTATGGGAATTTTTCGGGTAACGTAGACCAATCATGTTCCGTACAGATGCCGTTTTGGCACCCATCGCTAAAATAAATACTCCCAGGTCGTACACAAACGATATATCTGTGTCGTCTTCATTTCTCCCTCTTTCACCCTCAATCAAGACAGAGACCCATTCGCCGGTTGTTTCAGTGTTGAAATAAATACTATTTTGCTTGCTACCGAGACAAATAACATACCTAATTAACTAGCTAACGTCAACTAGTTTCCTCCCTCACATTACTTCACAGAGCGGGGAATAGCAGATTAAAGTACTACGTTTCTGCGATTTGGTACAATAAATTTAGCTGGTATCACGTCTATAATTTTAAGCCTCCTGCCATTGTTTACATCTGTTCAAAATCACGTCATTTAAAAAAGAAACAAACTGCTGGCTCAGGTGTCTTTGCCACTGTTTGAGTGTTATACGGAGAGAGACCGTGTGTGTGTGTGTGTGAGACACAATCGCGCACTCTCCTTATGTGTATGTGCACACATCTTTGTACCTCACCGCTCATAACTTGGACTGAAAGATGAAAGTGTAGAAAGTGAGCATATCTCCAAAAACCTTGTTGAGCTGCAGGTTTAATGACTGCATTTTTAATTTTTTACAGAAATTGTTTTGATTTATGTTTTTGATTATTGAGCTATAGGTTTAGGTTAAGTGACTGCATTTTCAATTTTTTTTCATTTAGAAGGATTTTTTTTTTATTTATTTTTTTTTTTTGCAGAAAATAATTTATGTTCTGATTATTGTTTAGCTGCAGGTTTAGGCTCACTTAAGTGACTGCACGTAATTTAATTAACAAGAATTCAATTATTTATATTAATTATTTAGCCTGACATGTTTACCATTCCAAAATGTTCTATATTTTTCTTTTTTAAAAAAAAAGTATTGTGTTTATTGGAAAAAACGTTGTTGTTTTTTACCCAGACATTTAAAAATAACATATTTTAGAGCTATAATCGTAATACCGTGATACCGTGAAACCGTGATATTTTTATCTAAGGTTATCATACCGTCAGAATCTCATACCGGCCCATGCCTACTTTTGATGTTTTGTATGTTCAGATATTCATATAACAAAATATAGCCTATACAAACAAATACCTAATAGGGACATAGTAGCATACTTAAAGTATGATGTAAAGTTCACTTAAAGTATACTTTCAGTATAAAACTACTAAACTAGTAGTTTACTGAGACTATACTTCAAAGTGTACTAAAAATGCTACTACAAGTATTTAAGTAGTAAACTTATTTTTTATTTATCAGTATACCTATAAGTTCACTTTTAGTATAATTGTAGTATAAGCTAAAACATTGATGTAAACTAGTTGTGTACTCAAAGTTTTCTACTGTTATACTTAAAGTATACTTTTATATACTAGAAAGTGGGCCAATTTAGTCCCAATGAGTATTGAAATAGTACAGTTACAAGTATACTACTAGTACACTGATATTTGTATAAAGTATAATTAAAAATATACTTGAACTTTACTTAAGTATACTTAATAAAATAAACTTGAAGTATACTACTTTTTGGTAAGGCTAGTCCTGTAATATAGGGCAAAGGTGCTTTTAAAATATTTGTTCTGCTTTGCTTGGACCTGACTGTATTGCTACTTTCAGTGACTATTTATTTACATCTTAACCTTTCTATCTTGGCTTATACCTGTATAAACAAAATATCTGTCAAGGACTCACTATTGATGGCCAGTAAAAAGCATTTTTGGCTTTACCAGCAGGACTGCGGTTAAAAGAGAGATTATTTTACATTAAATACTTTAATTTGCATTTCTAGTAATGTCAGTGAGGTTTCTCAACACTCCTGGACCTCCTATGAATTTGGACTAATGTTAATCACAGCCACCTTCACACACAACTCTACAGCCCACCGTATGATTGACAGTTTTAAAACCCTTTGTTTATTTATTTAATCTTTATTTTATTTATTTTATCTTATTATTTATTTTCTTTTTTTAAATAAAGAAATCATGGTGTAGACTGGTGCAAGTTGTCATACAGACAAGTTGCTATATCTTCACAAATATTGTGTTTTTGGCAGCTGACGCAATGTCTTCATTTATTTTACCAGACTTACTCACTGATGCCTCAAGACATCTAGCATGCTTCCAGTCAGTCTGGCTGCTTCTAGTCTTTTATAACCACAACTTTAGACTGATGCCAGAAGATCAGTTCAGCCAGTTTTCCATGGGTGAGATGTCTGAGGCTTCCAGATCTGGGTTCCTGTGAGTCAAACACTAACATAGTATAGGGCAACGGCACCTTGCCAGGAGAGATGGAGACATTTCACACCATTCACATTCTGGAAACCCTATATTTCGCTCTAGACACAATAGTGTTCATAGTTCCTAACTCAATATGTTTTACCTGCAAGTCTCAATGGCATGCATGACCAAGATACAATTTGAATAAAGTCTTTTTTTTATTACAAATCTGTAGTTTTGTGAGTAGAAATTTGTGTTGGAAGTATTACTGCAGTATTTGCATTTCCGATGTTCTGATAATTTGTGCTATTAAAACAGTAGGTAACACAGTTCAATGAAGAAAAGCACATCATATTCATGTGGTCTGGGGCTTTATTAATACCCATATACCTACCCTTAAAATGATGCAAATATAGTGTTGGTAGCATTATCTGATAGGTAGCATTATTCATTAGAAAACCGAGTCAGGTAGAGTAGGGAGAATCTGAGTGTCAGGGTTTTGGACCCATTTTCCTTGTTTTAGTCCATCTGTGTTCCTGGTTTTCCTTGTTTGGTCTTTTTCCTGTTCTTGTTTAGTTAATTTATTATTCCTCGTTTAGTTCATTTGATTAATCCCCTGCACCTGTGTTTTGTAATTATCCTGTGTATATTAGTTCCTGTCTGTTCAGTTCTCCTTTGTCTGGTTGTTTAGTTCCCTGTGTTTCTTTCTTTTATGTTTTCATGTTGGATTATCCCCTGTGTTTTCATTTATTAAAGACAGAGGCGTCATGCCCATTCAAAGATTTTTTGAGCCAAGTGGATTTTGAATGCAGCTTTCAAAAGACAAAAAATAGCCGATTACTATTTTCTATATTTAATACAATCACACCAGCGTGATTAGATCATTCAGCGCGTCATATCATCAGCTGCTAAATTCAAATCTGCGTTCGCTGGCTGGCACTGAGCCCAGTACCGCTGCTCCCTATACACAGAGTACGCAGTTTGTGTAGGGCACCAACTCCCAGGGGGGCACCATCCCAATTGCTCAAAAAAAACAAACAAAAAAACACGTGATGCACTTGCATTCCTGCATCCACGCCCATGACTGCTCGCACCTCATGTTTGCGGCTGAATGCAAATGATCATAATTGATGGACAACTATGCCTGTGAAAAGACATCAGCATTCTGGCGCCAAGAAAAATAAAAAATAAAAATCATGGTTCTTGTAGCCATGGTAACCACAAATTAGCCATGGATTTGCTACTTCAAATAATAATATACAAAGAAGCATTAAGATAATATTTTTGCGGTTATAACAACAAACCTAATCCAACAACAGCCTTTAAAATTACTTTTGTGGTTATAACAACAAACCTAATCCAACAACAGCCTTTAAAATTACTTAAATTATATAAAAACAATGAGGCAACTCTGCTGGAAAAAAATTATAGAACCATCACAAATGAATCACAAATACCATTACAAAAATTACAAACCATCAACTTTTAACCATTAAAACCATAAAAAAAAATTTAAAAAAAGGTTTTCTGTAGTGTGTTTTGGGACATATTCCGTTGGGATTTATTGGTTTTAACAAGCCACCAATAGAAGGTGACCAATTACCAGTAGAGACCCACAGGGTCCATTACAGTTTCCATTAAAACCCATTATAACCAGTAAAACCATTACAAATTTTGTGATGTTGTCTTTTGTTTTTTGTTCAACATTACATATTATTACAAATGCCTGCAAAGGGAGCCAAAGGCCTGGTGATTGCTGCTGTTATACTTACAGGACAATCATATCCTTGTTTAAAGGTCCCATGACATGCTACTTTTTGGATGCTTTTATATAGGCCGAAGTGGTCCCTAGTACTGTATCTGAAGTCTGTTTCCTGAAATTCAGCTTTGGTGCAGAATTTCAGCCACTATGAGCCAGTTCCACAATGAGCTTTCCTTAGGACGTGCCATTTCTGTGTCTGTAGTTTTAAATGCTAATGAGAAGGAGAGAGGCGGGGCAAGGTGGAGGGTGGGTGTGTGGCCTTAACCAGCTTGTGCTACCATGTGCTAATGTTGACAGTGGATATATCGCAATAGCTCGTAGACACGCAGTCGTTCAAGCTTTTCAGTTTGACCCAGAATCTGATCTGGATGGAGAAGCTCCGGATGAAGAAGTTGCAACTCAGCGGCTACAGCAGGATGTCTCCGAATGGTTAGTTTAAAATATTGTGTCTGGATACGGTACTTTAGTTGGTTTGTTTATGTATGCTGTTACAGTTATTATCATGTAGCTAATGCTAGCCATAGGCTCAGATGAAGGAACTAAAAAAATACTTCGGTGTTCATTTGTACATCCAAACACTGAGCAACTGCCATGCTTCGCTCGTTTACAAGGAAAACTCTCGAGGAAAAAAAATATTGTGCTCGCCTCACACGGTCTTAGCTCATTTTCTCATGGGCGGGCAAAGCAGAGAAAGGGGAGGTAACATTTCCCCGTATGACGACATAAAGGGAAGATTCCAGATTGGGCCAACTGAGCTTTCATTAACCATGGTTTTCGTAGTAAAACTGCTTAATTTTCTTTTGCCTGATTTCCTTAATGCTTGAGACCATAAAATCAATCAGACAACTGTATTAATAAAATAATAGCCATAGGTAACTGTCTAGAGCTTCAATTGTAATTTGTAAATAATACAATTTAATTACTATTTATTTACTTTTATATTTTATTAAAGTTCTATTTTGACCCCTAGGTGTTTTTTTTATTTTTTATTTTTTTACCTCCATAATATTTAAGGGAGGGGGCACAATAATACAATCTTGCTTAGGGCACCCATTTGGCCAGAAGCGGCCCTGGCTGAGCCAGAGACAGACGCGTTTTTACAGCACTGCGCATTATAACCAATCACACACGATTCTGTTGAGCTTATGAATGCAATGACCAATCAGAGGCTTTCAGATGAGTCATCGCTAAAATGCTGGTGATTTCTTTGCTCACAGACTGAATACCTCTCTCTGGCGAATTCTCTCGTTAGAAACAACAAAGTGCAAATGTGTGTATGAATCTGTAAGATATTCATTTCATAGAGTAAACAGCTTCAGTGATTTTAATGGGAGTTTTTGAGAGTGCTTGAACTCTAGACTGTCAGTGAAAATGTTCTAATGGTTAGAGAGTTGGACTCGTAACCCAAAGGTTGCGAGTTCGAGTCTCGGGCTGGCAGGAATTGTAGGTGGGGGGAGTGTGCTCTCTCCACCCTCAAAACCATGACTGAGGTGCCCTTGAGCAAGGCACCAAACCCCAAACTGCTCCCCGGGCGCAGCAGCATAATTGGCTGCCCACTGCTCCGGGTGTGTGTTCACTGCTGTGTGTGTGTGCGCGCGCACTTTGGATGGGTTGATTGCAGAGCACAAATTCCGAGTATGAGTATGTTATGATAAGTAGCCTAACTTACAATGTTTTTATTCAGTTTTTGAGAGTGCTTGAACTCTAGACTGAAATTTAAAGTGAACAAAGGACATTTTCACTGACAGTGTTAAATTCACATTAAATATAAAGTCAGTCGTATTAAAAATGTTATGGCATGACACCCATATCTGTTACTTAAGTAAACAGACAGGTTTATTATGCATAGTTAATAGACTACATTATTAGGCTACTTTGACCATCGCCCACTATAGATCAACTAACAATCTATAATCTATATAATCTTAATCTATAAAGGTGAGAATCAAGATATTTCATGATATAATTAATCCATTTGGGAATGTTTCGAATAAAAAGGAAAACATTAAATAAAACATAAGTGCTATTGTGCCCCACCACGCCACCCCACCCCACACACACACACCCCTCAAAAATAATGAGTGCATGACTCCCCTGATTAAAGTTTACTCCTCGTCTCCTGCGTTCTCCCTGTAACACCACCGTGACAGAAGACCAGACCAAGACAGTAAGCAGCACCCCTTCTCCTCATTTTTGTTTTTCCATTTTTTAAAGTTTCCTGGTTTTTCCCCCGCGGCATGGAAGGCGCCGCTCTGCCGTCAAGTCCGCCGGCCGCTCCGCAGTCAAGCCCACCAGCTCACTATTTTTGAGTAGTATGAGGTTTCAAAGCATTTTAGATTGTTTCTTCTTATTGTGCACATTCATTGAGGGAGACGGGACATACAGTAGTATGCACCGGTGCCTTGTATGTGCAAAAAATCCAACAAATGAATGCATTGAAAACACAGATGGACAAAAATGAAGTTTACAGAGTTTCAATGACGATTGCAAAGAACAAGCCTGCGTCCCAATGTGCACACTGTCCATGCTAAACTCTATGTGATATTAGTCATTTTTAATACTATTTAGGGCAGATAGGGTGGATAGTATGCACATTGGGCATTGTTTCCTCAAATCCAGCACTGGAGGGCCATTGATCTGCAGAATTTATCTCCGACCCTGATAAAAACTCAACTGCCTGATGCTGTCTAGTAACTCTGAAAACCTTGATTAGCTTGTTGTTTGTAAACCATTGGCATATTAAACAAGATTACATATTTAATATGAATGAATATGAACATGAATATGAATTAATAAATTGTATACATATAAGCTGCATATTTTTGGTTTTTGTTGAATTGTAAAGAATTATTTTATTGTCATTATTAAGAGGTTTGCACAATAGTTAACTGTAAACTGCAAACATTCAACTTTTCTCAAATTAAATGTCTTGTTTGGTCTACACCGGAAGTGTTCCATTAACTCTGTTAAACTATAATTACTAAAACTAAAACTGAAACTAAAATATATAAAAACTAAATAGAAATGTGTTCACAAAATAAAAACTAAACTAAAACTAACAAAACCATTAATGAAACTAACTAAAACTAAACTGAAATTATAAGACATTTGAAAACAATATTAAAATAAAAACTAATTTAAAAATTCAAAACTATAATATCCTTGGTTGATACACTTGCTCTAATAGCAATGGAAATAAACAATTGTCTTTAGAGATCCTCTGTGTAAGTTTGTGTTTCTTTTGTTGTAAGAGAAAAGAAAAAGGCGCATTCTTTCAGAATGCAGGAGAAGGGGAGATGTCCGAGGGGGTCAGGAAGTAAATTTGGCTGTGTATCTGCAGCGCTTCAACGCTCAGGTGTCTCCTCGTAAAACAGCCTTCCCTTGTTGATAAAATCATTGAAATTATGCGTTAAGCGGTCAGGAGATCCTGGAGTTTCGTTGCTGGAACATTTTCCAGATAACACATTCTTTGTTCTGTGTTGGTTGAATTATGTTTAAGGGATAAGGAGCCAGGCCTTGACAGGAACTGGTCCAGACAATTGAGTTAGGTCTTAATCATTAACTAGTTTTACGACTTGCAGATGGTGGAGGGGAGGCTCCTCAACTCCTAAGGAATGTGCTGTTCTGCAGTTATATGTGTGTGTCCTTTTCGACAAGGTTCTACAGCTCTTTGTACTGTATGCTCCGCCACGGCGCCTCGAGTCCCCTGATCCGCCACGGATCTTTGTACTGTCTGCTACGCCATGGCCTCCCGAACTCCCTGCTCTGCCATGGCTCCTTGGACTGCCTGTCTCGCCATGGCCCCCTGAGCTTCCTGTTCCGTCCTGGAAGCCTCCCGTGTCTCCGTCAGGTACCAGCTTCCAGGACACCCACCCAGCATTTTACCTATATTTAATTTACTCATTGCATTTCGATAAATGGATAGATAAGTCGCATAAGATAAATTTTTGTTTCATGGTTAGGATCAACAGTGGAAGAGAAGTTTCACTGTTGATCACAGTGGGCCAACAGTAAATGATTAAACAATCATAAGCACAAACTTAAAAAAAATAAAAAATAAAAATTATATATATATATATATATATATATATATCATAAATAAACAATTATTTAACAAGTGCAATCTGCAACTTAATTCATATGTGAAGTGAATACTGCTAGGCACCTCTCACAGTGTGTTAACATTACCACCCGATGTGCCACTTGGCTGGCTAGCTGTTTCAATACTTTCTTCCTTTATGGTTAAGAGAAAAAGCCTTTTATTATTTTATGCCAAATACATTTTTAAAATAGCTACATTTGTTGCTAGTTGCTTTGAAAAATAAGTCGCTAGGGTAATCTGAGAAATTGCTAAATCTAGCAACAAAATTGCTAAATTAGCAACACTGCAGGCTACCCGGACATTTCAGCATGTCCCGCCAAAGTCACAAACCATTCCCCTTTTTTCTGCCGCCTACAGCTACAGAAGCAAGCATGTGGCTGCCTCTGCTTACAACGCAGGCCCTCACATCTCAGACTTTCTTTCTACTTGCCCTAACCCCTTTCCTTTTCAGCGGCCTCCAGCTTCTGTAGCGGACACTAGCGTGAGGCCGCCTCTGCTAGCAGTGCAGGCTGCACAGGCTCTACAGCTTTTTCCCCGAATGTCACAGACCCCGTGGCCTGCAGCTACAGAAGCTGAAGCGTTCCGATAGCCATTGATGCACTAACCTAGAGGATGCACTAATAATAATAATAATAATAACAATAATAATAATAACAACAACAACAACAATTATTTATATATGTATAGCAGACTTGGACAGGGAATCGGATTGACAACAGATGTTTATTTAGGATCAGCAAAGCAATGGTGACTGAAAATGGTGAGTATAATATCCAGTTCGATGAGAAGTTGATTGGAGATCTTTGTCTTGACAGGAATACTAGGAATTTGGGTCAGAGCACACACCTCACACAGGCGGAGTAGCAGACTTCGGGAACAGATCACTGGAGCAGACAGACTGGGGTACACAGGAGACACAACGCTGGAGAGAACACTGGAGGTAAGTACACAAGGAGGTAAGTAGCAGGTAAGTCGCTGTGATAGCATAAGTGTTATGGTGCTGTGCTAATAAAGCACACGACGAAGGAGTATAATCAAAACAGAGTCTTCTAATGAGAATCCAAACAAGAAACATAGATAATCCAGGAGCGAGGGGTAGCAAAACACATAGATCAAACAATAGTAGACAAAGAAACAATGATGAACACAGGCTTTAAATACTAAACGTAATCAGGGAGGAACACAAAACAGGTGTGGAGCTAATTAATTAATCAGGGGAACTAAGGAAACTAGGTCAACATGTAACAATAAGGAGTGCACTTCGTATAAACGAGACCAGACAATGAGGTGCTGTGAGGTGTGTGCTTTAATGTCAGAGGTGATTGGTGTCCAAATGATGTGCAGGTGTGTGTGATTAGAACTAGGGTGTGAGAGTGCGTTGTGACTAGCTGGTGACAGAGCCTGATTGATCCGTAACAATATATATACTGTATATATACAGTGGGTACGGAAAGTATTCAGACCCCCTTAAATGTTTCACTCTTTGTTATATTGCAGCCATTTGCTAAAATCAAAGTTCTTTTTTTTTTCCTCATTAATGTACACACAGCACCCCATATTGACAGAAAAACACAGAATTGTTGACATTTTTGCAGATTTGTTAAAAAATAAAAACTGAAATATCACATGGTATTCAGAGTATTCAGACCCTTTACTAAGTACTTAGTTGAAGTACCTCAGGTTGGATGGGGACCATCAGTGGACAGCCATTATCAGGTCTCTCCAGAGATGTTCAATAGGGTTAAAGTCAGGGCTCTGGCTGGGCCACTCTAGGACATTCACAGAGTTGTCCCTAAGCCATTCCTGTGTTGCCTTGGCTGTGTTGTGTTTAGGGTCGTTGTCATGTTGGAAGTTGAACCTTCGGCCCAGGTTCTGAATACTCTGGACTGGGTTTTCATTAAGGCTATCTCTAGATTAACTTGCAGTATACAATAAATACTATTTATTCTATTAGAATTTCCACCAGGTTTATAGGCCTAACAGGGTGGAAAATTTTGAGCTAAATTAGCTGTAGTTTTTTGAGTGATTAACATTTAGCTCTCTAACCTTCTACAGATGAATATAACTTTTATAACTATGTCAGATATGTTTTTTTTTTTTTTAATCGGACAAACATTCTCCATAATATAGCCTAACAGGGTGGAACTTTAAGAGTGTGACAAGCAGGAGAACATTTCAAAAACTTTAAAAAAAGGTAGGAGTGAGAGTTGACACTTGCCTCCATTTGTACAGTTGAATTCCAGTGGGAAAAATACACAATATCACTTACTGAAAATGATTTCAGTGGAATTGTAGTCTATTTTGGAAGGCGAGAGAGTACATACTAACAGGGTGGAAGATGACTTTAGGGACACGGTAAATGAAGAAAATTGTAAAAAAAATTAAAATAGTTTCACATGATTTATATGTATGATTATATGAAGTTTAGCCTAGTCCATAACATAATTTAAAAATATTTTGAGATTTTTATCATTTCATGGTTTATATTTCTAGTGGAAGTTGATTACTTTGCATTGAGGACATGATAAAACTGAACGCATGTATCAATAAAAAGGTGTGTAAAAAAACAAAATAATATACTTTATGTCTATTATCTCTGTTTAAGTGATAAAGTAGACCTAATATGTATAATTTAAGCAATTTCTTATAAATATGTGGCTATATGTGGTATAACAGGAATGACCCATATCTCTCATTTTAGTATCAACAGCATTTCAGATGCTTTTCCTAAATTCCTTAGGAGAAATACAACCCGAATTACAGAAATGTTGGGACGTTTTTTTTTTTTTTTTATTTGAATAAAATGAAAACTAAAATATTTTCAAATCACATGAGCCAATATTTTATTCACAATAGAACATGTATAACATAAATGTTTAACACCATGGGCATCCAACAAAGGTCTTCGGCCTTGTCCCTAATGCACAGAGATTTCTCCAGTTTCTCTGAATCTTTTGATAATGCACTGTAGATGATGAGATTTGCAAAGACTTTGCAATTTGACGTTGATGAACATTGTTTTTAAAGTATTCCACAATCTTTTTACACACTCTTTCACAGATTGTAGAGCCTCCCATCTTTACTTCTGAGAGACTCTGGCTCTCAAAGACGTCCCTTTTATAGCTATCCATGTTACAGTTCTGATGTCAGTTAACTTAATTAATTGCTAGATGTTCTCCCAGCTGAATCTTTTCAAAATGTCTTGCTTTTTCAGCACTTTGTTGCCCCCGTGCCAACTTTTTTGAGACCTGTAGCAGGCATCAAATTTGAAATTAGCTCATTTAGTGGATAAAAGTGTAAAATTTCTGCATTTAGAGAACATTTGTTATGTTCTCTATGTTCTATTGTGAATAAAATATTGACTCATGTGATTTGAAAGTCTTTTAGTTTTCATTTTATTCAAATTTAAAAAATGCCCCAAACATTTCCGGAATTCAGGTTGGAGAAATGAGACATGATAAATATTTGAAAAAAAAATTTGATTGCTGCAATCTCTATCAAGACTCCATTATAGGAATATTTTATTGCTCAGTTGTTGCTCTTTCTAACCTAGAGGAGCCTTAGGCTGGCCGCACACTAGAGGATTTTAAGGCCAATTTTAAGCCCGATTTGCGATCCGCGGCTTGTCGCAAGTGATTTTTTTTTTTTTTGTCCAAAAATCCTCTATTGTGTGGTGTCATTACGATTATTTATCTGCTCCCGATCGAGATGGAGCGTCACCGAACTCAAATCGTAAATATAAAACATGTTTGAAATTTACGACCCTTGATCGGGCTGCCTCTGACGTGATACCCGTGATAGCCAATGAGAGCAAGCAAGTGTCACCTACCGGATGTTGTGCGCAGTACCGTTTTTAGGCATAGGCAAGCTAGGCGGTCGCCTAGAGCAGAGCCATAGAGAGACAGAGTTGCGACAACGGAAGTTCAAAACGCTCGATCGTCACGTGGTTCACGTAGACCTCAATAGTTCCAGGAAGTTCATTGCGGGCAATTGGAATGCATTGAGTTAGTGACTATAGTGAGACAGAACTGCGATTTTTGGTAATTAGTAGACAATAAAATACTTTATTTACATTATTTATAAAATAATGTATACGTAGTATATGTAGCTGTATCAGTGTTGTTTTTAAAATAAAAAATTCGCCAATATTTGAGGATTAATGTGGTCAGCTGTCCTTACCTGCCATGTTAACATATTTTAGGCTGACGTTACCATAGTAAAAGCCCATGTTTGCTATATAAACGACATCGTGGTCTTTTACCAAGTAACTTCAGCCTCTCTGTATAAATATAATTGTGTGTGTGTGTTTTCTAACAACTTGTTAGTTAAGTGCAATCACATCTTAATGTTCATTGTCGTTTTATTAATCTCATGGTGAATGTTAAATTTGTTGTCTTTGAAAATTCATTCCAAATAAGTGAAGATATTTTAAGATTAAGTGGGAATTAATCTCTTTTAATGTTTTTGATTCTTGTGCACCCCTCCATTATTAATATATAAATATATATTTGTAGTATATTAAAATTTAAAATAACTTAAAACATTTTTACCCATTTAATCATATATTTGATGCATGTTAACTTTTGTTATGAACTTATTTACATGCTATAAAGCATGTTGTCCTTGAACGGTCTCCACTATAGTTTGCTGTGCTGCATGGGAGCGCTCCAGTCACTCACAGAAAGGAGTATGAATGTATGGTTTCCCTACTGACACGGAGAGGAGAAAAAAATTATGCATCAAGTTTTGTTCAATTCACATTTATTTGTATAGCACTTTTTATTACAAACATTGTTTCAAAGCAGCTTTACAGAAAATGAATGTTTCTACATTACAAATAAGAGTTCTGTTAACAGGTGTAACTGTGTCAAAGTAATGTTCATATGGCAGAAATGTTCTAAAATTAGGCTTTACAAATCATGCAGTTAAGTAATGTCATGAGTTCAGAAACAATGAATAAATTAAAGCAATGGTTACATGATTTGATCATGTTGATTACAATGAAAGGAAAATTTAGCAGTTTTGTATGTTTATTCAGAGTCAGAGTCAGCTTCATCTGAAGTCCGCTCAAGGGCTGGCGTCATCTCTTCACAGGTGCTGGTCATCTGAAGTCTTCATACGAGGCTGGATATAGTCAGCAGGTGCAATCTATAGATTACACCAACAAAATGTGATGTAATCATATGGGAACTGACACTTTTTCACAAAGAACAGGGAAAGACTTGCCAAACCCAGTGAAGACTCATTGTGAGGTTGATTTCTCATTACAGGGAGTCTTCAGGTGGTTCTTGTTCTGATGCAGATAGAGAAGGAGAAAAACACAGGAGAAATGGTTAATGATGCTCCATCACATTTCAGTCCTGTGGCATCTGCTCCTTCAACACAGTGCTTCTACAGTAGCTAAGACATTTAAGTATAAAATACAGTACAGGTTTATTGTGATTACTTCTATAAAATAGTAGTGGTAGGCCAATATAATAAATTTTTTGGAAATTTAGCCTAGCATGATTCTGAAATGAAAACTGCTCGCCTATTTTTATTCTCACTCAGGTCCATCAGCATCCTTTGCAATAAATCTAAATCTATTAAATAACTTCCCAACAGCAGAAATCACGTTTAAAAGCCTTAATTACACAACAACGAATGAAACTGCCCGAAGAGAATGAATGACATCCCGTAAATCTACTAATTAAGTGAGGAATAATCTGTTTTAATGCACAAGGTAATTTGATTTGCTGTGCTGATAATATACAATTTTGTTCTATAAATGTCTTACCTTTTAAAAGTTCATCACAGCGGTCTCTTCTGCTGTATCTCTACGGCGCTGATAGTATGAGCACGAACTTCCGGGAACTATTGAGCGGCTCCATGATCCGCCATTGCTGTAAAAAAACGGTCCATTGGAGTCAACGGAGTTGTCGCAACTCTCTCTCTCTATGGCTCTGGCCTAGAGCACCACCAGCTGGAGGGGCGCCAATGAGCGCACGTACTGCCGCTACATTTTAACTGGGTTGTGATCAAGAGTGGCACGGACACCCTGAAATATAACTGCCGCCCCCAGTGGATCCCCCAACATCATTGGACTAGAGGACTGTCATTCTGACGATGCCTGTATGCCATTGGATCAGAGCGCTGTCAATTGCTGCCTCTTTTGCATGCATAGTTTGCGTTTGGATTTGGAGCGCTCAACAGCATAGATATATATTTAAACACTAGATACCTCGTACGCGCTGTTGGCCAATGGAGGTCGACGTCCGCACACGGCGGCCATCTTGCCACAGGGTGCTCGCTCACTCGTAACATTGTGTTGTATGAAGCATGTACTTTTTAAATAACCATAACTTGCTCAATTATCTACCGATTTTCAAACGGTTTGATTTGTTATCAACGTCAGAGATGTAGTTATGACACTGCATACATATGAATAATTATAACAATAGACTTCCATATGAAAATATCCTTGCACCGAACCAGTTAGGTGCAATGAATATTACACACATAAAGTATAAGTTAAATAAATATATAGGCTAATAAAACTAAGTGTACAGAATGGCGACATGACTTATACACACACACACACTTTTGTAACATGAATATTACTATTATAATAAAACTATTATAACTATTATAATTAAATTATTACGTTTTCTCTTTCTGCCGGATAACAAGCATCTCTGAACTGACCACATTTCAGCCCTCTTAAGTTACTTGATATGACTTTAGAAACACAACTGAGCCCTAGTACCAGGTCTTGTAAAGCTGTGTGCAAAAACAGATCAATACAGAATGAAAATGAGTACTTTAGACCATTATTTGCACAGGAATGGTCATGCGTATTGTTAAATGCCCAATGGAAACTCCCCATATAGGACTTTTGGTTACCCAAAATGCATACTGACGATAAAAGGCTTACTGTTTGGCAACCTCTTCGTGTAGAATCATAATGAAATTAAATCAAAGGTAACACTCTGATGTTACTTGTACACTATTTGGATTGTATCTAAGGGGTTCTGATATATAAAATAGAATGAATACACAAAATATGGAATAATTGCACAAAAGTCTCTATTTGTAAACCATTATAAAAAGTGTAATTTTCATTGTCATGCACACCACTTTTATCTGTCGACGATGAAGCTCTTCTAATGCATGCTCTACTAAGACTTTCTGTGATTGTGGTGTGAGGGACCTGGTCAAATAATACGCAATTGGAGCTTTCCAATAACCTTGAAGCCCAACCACCATAAACACAAGAACTTCGGAAGCCACGTCAGTCTCATTTAATCGATCCCCCATGTCCACATATCCAAACATGGTTTGTGTCTGAGGATCATACTGGATGTGATTTTTGATGGACATGGCATCCAGCATCAGAGTGACACATCCGTACTTGACCTCATCTTCCTGACACCGTCTTTCCAGCATGTCCAACATCATTTTATTGAGACCAGGTCTGGCATCAAGAGAGCTCAGCCACCTTAGTAAAATTAAAAAGTAGACATTTAACCACTAACCCAAGCATCCCTATTGTGGACCCTGGACATACAAAAAATAGCTAAAATATCAACATGTATCAGCATGAGACATGAGCTGTTAGATCAGTAAGTTTAACCATTCAGGTTAATATTGTCTGGAGTGCTTAATGTAATTCAGTATAAAATTAGACATCATGTAGAATACCTTTGCAATGAACTGGGATGTGGCAAGTGAATATGCAAGGTATCTCTCAGGTAATGATATGCCTTTGGACCATGCAGATGGAGCGTAAGGGCAAAATCTCTCTGGGCCTTGGTATACTCTACACCCTGCCTTGACAGGAGATGAACCAGAAGATCTGAAATTCAATTAGCAAAAGTGAGTCAGTAGGTATCCTAGGAAGTCAACAAAGAACATAAATATTCAATATACAAAATAAAATGGAAATATACAAAATATTCAATATAATATTTTTATTTTACCTGAGTAGCATTCAAGGTTGTCTTTCAGCTCTTCGTTGATGAGATTTTTCTCCTTCAGTTCTTCCAGAAGAGCCCGCATGTTCATCTTGGCCCTCTTTTCTCTCCTCAAGGCATTACTCTTCTCCCGCTGCAGTTTCCTCACTCTCACCGAGGCTTTTTCAAGTTTGGCCTTTATAGCCTTAGGGCAAGCAGGCAATGAATACAAGTGGTCAGTGGCCTGCCGCTTGCGGTTCAAACTCCTCTCTCCCTGTTGTTTTTCCAAAAATACAAATTATATATGGAAATTAATAAGTTACTTTAACAATTCAATCTTCACTTTTAGATGATGTGAGCCTTAATACATGTTTAGGTTCTCCAATTCCCCAACAGAAAACACAACAGCATACATTTAAGAAATTAAATGTTGAAGCGACGAAGCAAGTGAGATAGCCATTAGTTCTCAAACTTTTACACAGAGTACCACCTCAAATAATATTGGGCTCTTAGACTACTAACAACATATGTCTTTCTGGGTACCACCAAGATAATGGATTTATTAAAAAAAGACACATGATGTTCTCACTTGTTTGCAACAAGCCATATGAGGATCTCATTTGTTTGACATTCCACATGCAAACACTCACAACATCAGGTTGAGGTACATCCTGAGACAAGTCCATTGGCAGGTTGTCTTCCGCTCTTCTAGAGGTGGTTGTGCTTCTTGTTGCCGCCAGCTGAAATAAAGTAAAGAAGTTTTGAGTGTCTAAAATGTGTTGTAATAAACTACACATTATATAAAAAAACTAAAGTGACATTTAATCACATATTGATATATCAATCTTATACACCTTGAATTATTGTTGGCCAATGATACACATACCCTTTGAAGATGAGCTGGAAAATCGAAAATACTTGGCACAACACCACCTTTAAGCCGGACAGTCTGCCCCGTCCTGTCAAAGTCCTCGCTCCTGAAGTGTTCTCTTAGAGGCAACAAATCCGTCCCTTCTCAGGGCAAGTTCCCATTGCCTCCTTATCTGTCCAGTTTTGGGAAACCTTAAAACGTGAGAAATGTACCCAGAAATATAAATTATTGTCTACATTTCCAACCCTTTTTCCTTCTTTCAACATTAAGGGTAAGGACAAAAATACACACCTAACTTATCATACGTTTAGGGTAATTGTATGTAGTCTATGTATGTGTGCGTGTATGTAACTTACTTAAGAATAAGAAAACCACACTAAACAAGTTATAAAAAGATGTGCAAAATAAACATTCAGCGATTGTGTAAACAAACTTTAAAAAGTTTTGGGTCAAAAACAAAACTATTATGTCATAGCCCTGATGTTACTGTGTAACAGGACCTGTATTGTACATACATCCACTAAGTAAATAACGATTATCTCAAATATAATCATAATATTGTCATATCTTACAGGTGAAAGGTGATCCCACAGGCTCTCGTTTCGATACCGCGTTCATTGGAGCATCCGTAGGCTGCACAAAAGTCTGGCATCTTCTCTAATAATCCTGTATCATAATGCAAGATGTTTTTAACTAACCAACCTGATTGAAAATCATGTGCAACTTGAGTTATATTTAAAAGAAAACGTTAGCTAAGCTTATTGTTATTGGCCAGCAACTAACTACAAACACATCAACAAATATTGTACTTTTGACAAAAGAGATTAGTAAAATCATTATTGGTGTTAGTAAATACTTTATAATCGAACAGCACGATTGTGATCTCTGCCTTGATAACTTGCGCGCAAGTAACGTTAGCCGTGATACACAACTATGCTGCACGATTAAGTCGTTTTTCGAAAAGAAAATCTGCAATTTCAACATGTTACAGCATTCAGAATTATAGCCACGTTAATAACGTTTGTAAGAAACCAAACCGTTTGTAAATCCGTCAAGATTTCAGCGAGATAAGAAGATTTATGTTCGTGCTGATCACTCATCTTACCTTAGATACCTCAGAACTTGCCAGAAAGCTTCCCTGTGGCAAGATGGCCGCCCTATGATGCCGGAAGTGACTCCGCCTTAAGAGATCTAGTGTTTATATATATATCTATGCTCAACAGTGCCATTAGATCAATGGGTTCTGTCAGTGTTTTGGCAAGGTAAGGCTTTTTTTTTTTTTTTGCCGTGCAAGTTCAAAGGCCAATTTAAAATACTGGTACTGGTACTGGTGCAAAAGTGTGCAAAATCAGTATTTTGTTTAGGCAGTCAAGAAATCATGTTTCATGTGAAACTGGTCTAAAAGGTGTGCGTTTTTGCGCAAATTGCACGCCTAAAGGTTCAGTGTGTCGTGTAATATTCCCATATACAACTTTTTCAGCCAATTAAAAAAATATTGGTGTAGTAAAATTCGCTAATTCACAAGATCAATACATACTTTATTAAACCGCTTTGTCAAAAAAAAGGGAGCCGCGACAGAGGGCAGAGCGTCACTTTATTTAAAGGGGAGTTTCACGCATCAATGAGTAATAAAAGCAGCTGCATTCTGATTACTTTTATGTCACTGATCAGGCTTTTATAGGCCTTAGTTTGGGGTAACAAACAGTTTTATATGTTTGACTGAAATAATAATGCAATAGGCCTAACTGACACAACAACAACAAAATAATTGAACAAAAAAATAGATAAAGTCAAAAAGTTGCCGTTGATAATATCTAAACATGTATCCGAATCCAAATGTAATAAAATGAATTGTATGTGTGATGACAATTTCTTAGCAACTAGGTATTGTAACATAGAGCTATACAGGCATCCAGTGCATAATGGTATCACAGATAATAAATTGTGCAAAATGTTTTAACAATCAATTTACAAATTGGCCTAATGCATTCAGATTTGTGGAACTCACAATGCGCTGAATTTCCACAAATTAGTGTCGTTATTATGACAACCAATTTGAATGTGACAAGAAACTAATGTCTGAAAAGAAATTATATATATATAATGCAGAGATTTGCGCAGGAAACTTTGCAAATTATATTTGTGTGTATATATATATATATATATATATATATATATATATATATATATATATATATATATATACATCAACCTGTCCTCCAACCAATACGCCCGTATAGGTCGTTTGTCCAAATCCCTGAAATACGACCCATCAGAGCGTATGCTACAATTGCGCCCCTATCGGCAACAGGACATTTTCATATTAATGTTTTGTACTCTTTTATCTGCGTCATCATAGTTTGGGTTTCGTGTAGCTCGGTTGGTAGAGCATTGCGTTATATGACGATATGTAATTATGTGATCATGGGTTCGATCCCAGAAAACGCACGCGCTCAGAAAATGTGCACTAAAAATCATGATTTTGCATGATTCCTGTAAGGGGTAGGTTTAGGGGTAGGGTTAGGTGTGGTCATTCGTACGAATTAGCCGCCTAGTAAAATATGTACGAATACTGTGAGATCGGTGTAAAAAGTCCACATATTGCATTTAAATAAACACGCATTTTGATTGGTAATGACAGTCATACGTAATTTCATGACGACAGACGCAACACGAGACTGTCATTATTTTTACACGCGCTAGAGGGCGCTTAACTTTAAAACGTAAATATAGGTCGTAATAAGGGCTTGCACAAACGACCTATAGGGTCGTTTTTTGTTGGAGGACAGGCTAATATATATATATATATATATATATATATATATATATATATGGGTCATTCTACAGAAACGTCCACTTTTGGTATGGCAAAATGTCTTAAAATGTATTTTTATCTTTTACATTTAAACTTAGACCACATTATTAGATTACCTTTTGACTTTATGAATACATATAAATGACAGCTTAATTATTTTAATTTTTTTTTAGCTTTTTTGTGCAATTATTTCAATACCACATGTATCATTTTTTGTCACTGGTGTTACCTTCTTTAGCAATATTAAAAGTTTTTATGAAATATTATTTCTAAAAAAAAATTTCAGCACATGTAGTCAGAGTTACAGAAAAATAATGAAAATGCAAGAAATAAGGAGATTATGTTTTATTTATTTAATGTGACAGACAAAAAAACAGTACAGTAACACAGTAACACAGCACAGTAACACCAGTGACATACATTAGGCCTGATATACCTAGTGTTTGGAGACTTTGCACACTGGCAATGGATTAGAAGTGGCATTATAATGCATTATAAATGTACCAAATCCTTGTTATTATACTAAATAAAGAGTGTAAGATTGTACCTTTTTTGCATCCTAGTCTACATTTTAATATTAGAAACAGTTAGTATTAGATGCCAGATAGCCTATTTATTAAGACTCTGGATAATTGATTTTTAGAATAGAGATCACGGTTCTCCCAAGATTCTGAAGCAAATCATTAGACAAATACAAAATAATACGTAGGCTAATTCACATAGGTTTCTTACAAAATGTTTTATTTAAATGAGTGTAAAATGTTATAAATGAGCCAATTAAAATAAAAATATGTAAAATATTATTTGAACTATATGAACTTGTTTCGTTTTTGAACGAATCTCTTGAACGAATCTCTTGATTGAATGAATTAGACATTTTGCATTACATTTTAACGGTAACTGTTCGCTACCTTCTGGCATAACGTAACATTTATAATATGCAGGTGCTCAGAGGATGCTAGATCAATGACAGGGGGAGCTGGACAATAGTAAATATGACCAAATCATGTTGTTGTTATTATTATTATTATTATTATTATTATTATTATTATTATTATTATTATTATATTAATAATAAAATCGCTGTAGGTGTATTTCAAGTGTTTATGAGGAGAGTAGTAGGCGGCAGGCCTATTGCGCTTAATTTATGACATGGGGGCGCCCGCGCAATCTTTTTTTTTTTTTCCTGCGGAAAGAACGTAAAATACTTATTAATTTTTGGATGTGCTTTCTGTCGTCTCATGCAGTGTCTGTGGATGGAGCGCGTCGCAACAATGAACCGGCTCACAGACATAAACTAAACTGAAACAAATCTATAGAAAGCTTGAAATGTCTAGGAACTAATTCAAATTAAAAAAAAAAAAATTCTTTAATTATGTAGTCCGTATGAAAATGTGCACGTTACATAGTATTCCATTGCACGAGTTATGCATGTGTAAGTAGACAAATGTTTTTGTATAATTTAATCTTTCTTAAACTATGGGGGTGCTTTGGTCTTTTTAGGGGTGCTGGAGCACCTGCTAGCCCCTCCCTAGCGCCGCCCATTAAAATCATCTGAAGCGTAATATCAGATCCAAAGGTCAGTTTCTCATTTTGAACGTGGCTGCCGCAACATCAGAGTCTATATTCGGACTATAAACTTTTATCCCAATACTTTCATTATTATTTAATGTTTGCAACACAGAAACGTAGCCTACTGTGTAGACTGTTTGTAAAGCTGTTTCAAACATAAAGTTTATGATGAGCGCTGCTCTCTCTGGATCAGCAGGTTTAAATATTCCGATGTGATTTTAATGGTTTAATAGACATGGTCTCATCAACATAGCAATAAGATTGAGTGTGTTTGAATCAAGATCGCGATCTTTTAATGAGTAATCCATGGGCCTGTAGCCTATTTACTTTTGTATGTCATAATTTGTAGGCCCGGCGCCCCGGTTCCGCGATCCATGCCTACAATCATCAAGTGTGCGGTCTTGCGGTCTGCTCGAATCATCTAGTTTGCGTGTTCAGAGGATTATAAGGCTAAAAATCGGTTGAACTGTCTTCATGTCTGTGGTCTTCCGTGGTTTTAAAATCGGTTAAGATTTTAAAATCGTCTAGTGTGCGGCTAGCCTTAGTTGTGATTCTCATGTATTTCTCATTTTAGTCTCAACAGTGTCTCAGATGTTTCTCCTAAAAATCTTTAGTAGAAATAAAAGTAGACACAACTGAGACATGAGAAAGTTCTGAAAGAAAAGAATCCAAAATGAAAATGGGAAAGAAACGTGAAAGAAACATGGGAGAGAAACTTGAAAGAAACATGGGAGATCTCTTTACTGTTTTGCTGTAATCTCTTGCAAGACTCCATTATAAAAATGTTTTACTGCTCAGAGTAAAAACATTTTTTTTTTGTGATTGAAATGGGGTTTTTCACCTTTAATGGTCAGGACAGTAGGAGTAGAGGCAGGAATCAACAGGTGAGAACTGAACAGGAGCAGGAAAGTACCTTTAGCTGGGACTCGAATTCATGCTGTTGAGATAAAAAAAAAAAAAAAAGTTTAAAATTGAAAGTTAGCTGAGTTTAAATGCCTGTTTAATTAGAAACACCACAATAAATTGTGTCGTCTGTTAGGGACTACTGAACAGTATTGAAAATCAAAATAAAATAAAAAAATGCATTTTTAAAACACTAGTGTGTCCCATCGGGTAAGGAAAAGTTCTAGACACACTTGTGATCTTCATGCCAACTTGGGCGAGGACAGCAAGTTGTTGTGCGCTTGTATCCATAGGTGGAAGGTGAACCAAATCCAGGGTAAGGCTAAAAGTAGCCTGGTGTTAGTAAATTAGTGTTTTTTTTGTTTTGTTTGTTTGTTTGTTTGTTTCCCATGCCATTTTTATTTGTATGGATTCAAAGATTTGTATGGATTATATAATATGGACAAATATAATGAAATCTACATTTGAGTATTATTTAAAAACTATAATAATTTTTATTAAAATTTATAAGTTTTTGTTTATGAAACTATAGACAACTTAGAACCTCTGCCAGCCAGTTAGAATCAGAGGTGGACAGTAACAAAGTAAATTTACTTTTTACCTATTGTACTTAAGTACACTTTTTGAGTATCTGTACTTTACTTGAGTATTATTTTTTCTGGAAACTTGCGACTTTAACTTCACTACATTTGAAAGACAAATATCGTACTTTTTACTCAACTACATTTATATCAAGGTCCCCAAGTAGAAAGTCGTTATATGTAGCAGTTTTTACAGTGCGTGTATTTTCAGATGCCAAGTGTTACAGTATTTCTAAGCCTGCAGTTTTCCGCCTCGCTTTGAATGGATATTTGGGTGATTTTTTTTTACGCAAATCTGGCAACCTCAGGATCTTCCCCGCTAAACTAATGTAAACGTCCGCGCTAATGCACAGTTAAAAGCGCTAAAAGGCATGTGTTAACTCATTAAAGCCCTTTGGAAAATTAACCATGTTTTTACTATAGTAACCACTATGGTATTTGCAGTAAAATCACAGTATCCACTAATTTACTATTATCGCACTATAGTAACCATAGTCTATTTGTAGTAAAACTTCAGTAACCACAAATTTACCATAGTTTCATTATATTAACTAGTTTGATTTTTGTAGTTAAACTATGGCAATACAAATGGTAGGCTAATATACAGTGAGGAAAATAAGTATTTGAACACCCTGCTATTTTGCAAGTTCTCCCACTTAGAAATCATGGAGGGTCTGAAATTGTCATCGTAGGTGCATGTCCACTGTGAGAGACATAATCTAAAAAAATCCAGAAATCACAATGTATGATTTTTAACTATTTATTTGTATGATACAGCTGCAAATAAGTATTTGAACACCTGTCTATCAGCTAGAATTCTGACCCTCAAAGACCTGTTAGTCTGCATTTAAAATGTCCACCTCCACTCCATTTATTATCCTAAATTAGATGCACCTGTTTGAGGTCGTTAGCTGCATAAAGACACCTGTCCACCCCATACAATCAGTAAGAATCCAACTACTAACATGGCCAAGACCAAAGAGCTGTCCAAAGACACTAGACACAAAATTGTACACCTCCACAAGGCTGGAAAGGGCTACGGGGAAATTGCCAAGCAGCTTGGTGAAAAAAGGTCCACTGTTGGAGCAATCATTAGAAAATGGAAGAAGCTAAACATGACTGTCAATCTCCCTCGGACTGGGGCTCCATGCAAGATCTCACCTCGTGGGGTCTCAATGATCCTAAGAAAGGTGAGAAATCAGCCCAGAACTACACGGGAGGAGCTGGTCAATGACCTGAAAAGAGCTGGGACCACCGTTTCCAAGGTTACTGTTGGTAATACACGAAGACGTCATGGTTTGAAATCATGCATGGCACGGAAGGTTCCCCTGCTTAAACCAGCACATGTCCAGGTCCGACTTAAGTTTGCCAATGACCATTTGGATGATCCAGAGGAGTCATGGGAGAAAGTCATGTGGTCAGATGAGACCAAAATAGAACTTTTTGGTCATAATTCCACTAAACGTGTTTGGAGGAAGAAGAATGATGAGTACCATCCCTACTGTGAAGCATGGGGGTGGTAGCATCATGCTTTGGGGGTGTTTTTCTGCACATGGGACAGGGCGACTGCACTGTATTAAGGAGAGGATGACTGGGGCCATGTATTGCGAGATTTTGGGGAACAACCTCCTTCCCTCAGTTAGAGCATTGAAGATGGGTCGAGGCTGGGTCTTCCAACATGACAATGACCCGAAGCACACAGCCAGGATAACCAAGGAGTGGCTCTGTAAGAAGCATATCAAGGTTCTGGCGTGGCCTAGCCAGTCTCCAGACCTAAACCCAATAGAGAATCTTTGGAGGGAGCTCAAACTCCGTGTTTCTCAGCGACAGGCCAGAAACCTGACTGATCTAGAGAAGATCTCTGTGGAGGAGTGGGCCAAAATCCCTCCTGCAGTGTGTGCAAACCTGGTGAAAAACTACAGGAAACGTTTGACCTCTGTAATTGCAAACAAAGGCTACTGTACCAAATATTAACATTGATTTTCTCAGGTGTTCAAATACTTATTTGCAGCTGCATCATACAAATAAATAGTTTAAAAAATCATACATTGTGATTTCTGGATTTTTTTTTTTAGATTATTTCTCTCACAGTGGACATGCACCTA